>NW_026067918.1:10925651-11020301 GCF_014885135.2 Alexandromys fortis | reverse complement strand
CTCTCTCTCTCTCTCTCTCTCTCTCTCTCTCTCTCTCTCTCTCTCTCTCTCTCCACATGCATACACACTTGTTAGATTAATGAACATGTCTTTAGGTCTCAGTAGACCGTGTGTTGGTGGCCAGGGGACAGACAGGAGCACCCTGGGAAGGAAAAGCATGGCTCTGCTTGCCATGGTTGGGATCCGTGGAGTGTATTGAACCCTCCAGCTTCCCTTAGCCATGGCCATAACATCCAGGGTTTCTAGAAAGTTCCCTCATAGGATACTAGCAGGACTGCCCAACTTCTGTTGGCGTCCCTGGGCAGTAGTGATTCTCAAGGTCCAAACACAGTCCTTCGTCATCTTTGGCTCCTCATCAGTGCCCTTGACTTTCCACCCACCGAGCTTTTCCATCCCTTTCTGGCTGGGCAAGCTGGGATTGTTTTTGCAGGCTCCTCTAGGGGGAAGTGACGTCATGTGGTGTCCTCAGCCAGAGGGATGGGGGTAGGGGCTCTGCGGTTGTGTGTGCTTTGAATTAAGTCAGCGCTTGTGCATTCCAGTAGCCAGCATCTGGCAGTGAATTCATCAGCCAGTGTCGCACTCTTGATGGCAAACCCAGATGTGGGGTTAGCGAAAGGAAAAGAGGAAAAAGCAAATTTTGAGCTGTGGGGGCTGGGGTGGGGGACAGTGGTTGGGGCACAAAGCAGTTGAACAGGAGTCTCCTGCTGCCTTGCCTAGCTCCTTAGTTAGGTGGTGGGGCAGAGATGGATGTGGCTGGCCCTGCCCTGGTATGGCCCCCCAGCCTAGTATGGAAGTGTCTAGTCAACAGACACTCATGCCTTGCTTCTAGTTCATCCCAAATTCTTTGAGTCTGAATTTCCCTGACCTTCAGCTGGTCTGGGACTCAGGGAGGCTATTCATTCTGTGAGGTGGCCTCCTTTCCTCTACAGCCCTCGTGGTCACCCTGGAGGTCACAATGATGACTACTGCCGTGTGTGGGTGTTATAGGGAATTCTTTATTTCCTTTCCTTTCCCGTCTTCCACCCAGGATTTCCTGTCCGTCTGTCTGCCCGTTGCATAGATCAGACTTCCCTCTAAGGCTGGGACTATGAAAGCTTTTACTGGCAAGACCTCCTCCCCATTCCCCTTCCCCACCCAGTGATCTCACCAGGGGACAGCTACAGCTAAGACAGGTGTCTGCTGCAGCCAGCGGTGATAGCCCGTGGGGGTAGCCTCCTGTTGCAGCAGGAACGCTTAGCTTAACGGGAGAGGAAACCATCCAGGCTTCTGCCCTAAAGGCTCTGTAGTCTGGGTCCCTGTGGCTAGCCAGAAGCAGCCTGGTTGTCGATGGCGATTCTACCACCTCTGCCCCTCTCCCACTGCCTACAAACATCCTTGGCCTCCCCTCCACCCCCACCCATTAAGGAAAACCAGCATCTCATTTCTCTTCTGAAAAGTTCAAAAGAGGAATAGTAAGGCCCACAGCCCCAGGCGACGTGAGCTCACAACCAGATTCTCCTGAGCCAGGGCACCAGGGCCAGCTTTCCAGATCCTCGTCTTGTAGGAGCAGAGAAACCTGCCCTGTTCACTCCTCCACGATGTGTTCCTTACACTCCATGGCCTCGCTCACCCTCCCCATCACCTTTAGACACCTGATGGTGACATCTGTGCTACATGTGCGACCCAGCGATCTCTGGTGAGCACTTGCTCATCTCGGAAGCACCTTTCACACACATTCCCAAACTTGGTGGCTTCTTGGCCTTTTGGCTTAGATCGTGTCATGGACTCAGGGGTGTGTGGGAACTTGGGAGATCCCCTAAGGCAGCAGTTATTGGGTCCTCAGTGCTGTGGGACAGAATGAGAAGTCACTGGGCTTATTTTCTGATTGGCAGGTGGGCGGTGCATTCTCGTAGCCCAGGGTAGCCTCAAACTCTATAACAGTTCAAGGGAATGCTGAGATTCCAAATATGTGCTGTGTCCGGCTGTATGTGTTGGGACTTGAACTGAGGGCTTTGTGATTGCTATATAAGCCCTCCATCAACTGAGCTACAACTGAGCTACAGTCCCAGCCCTTAATATTCCAGCGAGCGTTAAGCATTGTGCAGTGTAGTGGACCGCTACTGAGAAGCAAGGCTACCAAGTGCTCTAGGCCGGTAGAGCGAGGTATACCGACTTCCTTTGGGACCCCCTACCCGCTCTTGTTTCTGAGCTGATGATTGTGCTCAGACAAAGAACAAACACATGGCAGTGTTTACCTGGCATGCTTACACATTTGCATTAGCATTACAGTGGCGGATTTATAGGGTACACAGAGGGGACCGAGGACCAGCGCGCCTATGCTGTCTTCCCAACGCTGTCATTGTCAGCCCAGCTCCATCTGGTAGTTGCTTTCTGAGCCCCAGCCATTCCGTAGCACGGCCTCTACTCGTCAGGACCTCTCAGCGGACAGGTGCACAGACGTGCACAGCAGAGTGTGCGAGAGATGAGCGAAACGCCCATCGCTGCGGAAGAAGACAGGAAGGGCAGGGGACTGTCTCTCAAGGCTGAATACAAGTTCTCCAGGCAGGGACCTGGAGGTGACATTTTGGGTAGAAGAGCTTCCCTGGTCCAAGGTGGGACATATCTGGATATCCTGGCATGTGAGGGACAGGGGAGCAGGATGGATTAGGACAGAGCAAGGATTAAGTGGGATTGCAGAAGGTGCAGCCCTGGCTGTCCTGGAACTTGCTCTGTAGACCAGACTGGCCTCAAACTCAGAGCTCCTCCTGCCTTTGCTCCCTCCCTGTGCTTGGGTTAAAGGTGTATACCATTACTCCTGGCTCAAATTTTCAGTGAAGGCATTTTGCAAGAAATGTTTATGAGAAAGGCACAGACCAAGAGAACCCTCTGCTCTGGGGTGGCCTGCCAGGTAGCTTTTTTTTTTTTCCCAGGTTGTAACTGTTTGAAGTGAGGCCTGCTTTGGGCTGGGAAACAGGAACCTGTGGCCAGGCCAGTGGTGACTCAGAGGTACAGAAGGACCAATGTAAATGGGCCTTGGAGCTGGGTGGGGCCTGGGCTGTGGTGTAAGATTTGGTGAGGAAGGATCTAGAGTGCATTGCTGGGGTCTGAAGAGCAGATGGCACTCCCACGTGCCCGGACCTCCCTGCCTCTGTGGGAAGCAGTCCTGGCCAGAAGTTTCCAAGACTCAAGCTGACCGCTGGAGACTCTGAGCCGGCACTGTCTGCCCCTTGTCTCCGTTGAACTCATGTGCACAGTGACAGAATGCTTGCCCAGAGTGACCCCGCACTGCTGCCTTTTGAAGGGCAACGCTTTTAAAGCCATTAAAACAGACCCTGACCCAGCTAACAACCTCCAAGTAAAGAAAAGGAGGCCTCTGCCTGTGGCAGGATCTGCTGAGCTTCAGTCGTAGGGTGTCCAGGGAGGGACCAGGGGCTTAGTTCCTAATAGAAAACCCATGTTAGACGCAACCAGACTCCAGAACATTCTGGAACTTTCCTTCTTTTGATCGTTGTCCTGGACACACTTCCCATGGGACCGTCTGTGTCTAACATTTGAGAGCCACACTAACGTTACTGGCCAGATCCATAGCCTGCATAACAGGCTTTCCAACTCCATGTCTGTCAACCTTCCCATAGAATGCGGGTTACTCTAAAGAATGTCCCACAAAGCCATGTTTGCTGTGGCGTGTGCTCGTAATCCCAGCACTGGGAAGGAAGACACAGGAAGAACCCAGAGGCTCGCTGGTGAGCCAGCTGGTGAGCTCCAGGCCAGTGAGAGACCCTAGGGCCGGTGAGAGACCCTCAGGCTGGTGGGAGACCCTCAGGCCAATGAGAGACTCTCAGGCCGGTGGGATACCCTCAGGCTGGTGGGAGACCCTCAGGTTAATGAGAGACTCTCAGGCCAGGGAGAGAGCCCAGTGAGAGACCCTGTCTCCAAAAGCAAGGTGGAGAGTCAGCGACGTGACTCGGTGTGTAAAGGTTTTTGGCATTACACCTGCTGACCTGAATTTGATCCCTGGAGCCCACATGGTGGAGAGCTGTTGGTCCCATAAATTGTCCTCTGGCTTTGACATGTTGGTTGCATCATGCAGTGTGCAAACCCCGCCCACCCCCATGAAATAAAAATGCAAAACAAAAACGAGGCAGATGGCACCTGAGAGATGATACATGAGGTTGTCCTCTGACCTTCACACGCATGTCTCATAGGACATTTCACATGGAAGCTTCTCTCTTCTGTATCACTAGGGAGGGAACTCGGGCCCTCTTGCATGCTAGGCTGGTGCTCCGTTCTGAGTTGTACCCTAGTACCGCAGTGGTGTGGTGATATTTTGTGTGTGTTTTCATAAATAAAGCTGGCCTGAAGATCAGAGTACGGAGCTAAGCACTAGTTAGCCATAGAGGCTGGGCAGTGGTGGCACACACCTTTAATCCCAGCATTTGGGAGAAGAGGCAGATGGATCTTTGTGAGTTCAGGGTCACCCTGGGCTTCACAAGATTGAATCTGTCTAAAAGAGAAACAGCTCACACAAAGGTGGTCCCAGGACTTGGGATCACAGGCCTCTAATCCCAGCACTAGGGAGGTGGAGACAGGAGTGATATGGCTGGGTGGAGAGAGGAATATAAGACAGAACACTGTACCGTACACATAATAAATAAATAAATCTAAAAAAGAAAAAGAAAGAACTCTAGCGACTGGCCGAGTTTTTATTATTAAGACCAATTAGAATTCGTGCTACACAGTGGAGACCTCAAATCTGAATAAACCATCTCCTTTGGGGTGGATGACTACCCTTCTGCTCCAGTCCCCAAAGCCTGTTTGATGGTGGGGTGCTGGAACGTCAGAGCCATCGCCCTGGCTTTCCACCAGTCCTGCTTGCAGGAGCAGGACTGCATGCTAGACCACTGCACGCTAGGCCACTGCACGTTAGACCACTGCATGCTAGGCCGCTGCATGTTAGACCACTACATGCTAGGCCACTGCACGCTAGGCCGCTGCACGTTAGACCACTGCACGCTAGGCCGCTGCATGTTAGACCACTACATGCTAGGCCACTGCACGCTAGGCCGCTGCACGTTAGACCACTGCGCACTAGACCACTGCACGCTAGGCCGCTGCACGTTAGACCACTGCACGCTAGGCCACTGCACGTTAGGCCACTGCACGTTAGACTACTGCACACTAGGCCACTGGCAAGCTAGGCCACTGGCACGCTAGGCCACTGCATGCTAGGCTAGGGCACTGCATGCTAGGCCACTTGCCTTCTGTTTCTCCAGTCTAGACTCATGGCCACAGCCTGTTCAACAGAGCCATTTGGCGCCCTTGTCAACAAAGGGCTCATCTGGGGATCTGTTCCTTTGGGTTTTGGTTTGGGTTGTTTTCTTTGAGACAGGGTCTCACTTTGTAGCCCTGGCTGTCCTGAAATTACTAGGCTGACCAGGCTGGCCTTGAACTTACAGAGATCTGCCTGCCTCTGCCCCAAGTGCTAGAGTTAAAAGTGTGTGCCATCACACCCAGTTTTTTGGCTTTTGATTTTGTCTTTTGAGTCAGGTTTGTGGTTGTTGTTTTGTTTTTTGTATTTTTTGAGATAGGGTTTCTCTGTGTAGCCTTGGCTGTCCTGGAACTTGCTCTGTAGACCAGGCTATACTCAAACTCAGAAATCTACCTGCCTCTGCTGGGATTAAAGGCATGTACCACCACACACACACACACACATGCACACCACCTGGTGAGATGGTTTTAGCAGCCCGGGCTGGCCCTGAAGTTCTGCCCTTCCTGCTCTACCTCCTAAGGGCTGGGGCTAAAGGTGTGTATCACTGTGCCCATGTTCATGTAGTGCTAGGTGCTAGAGACTGAACACAGGCTTTTGTACATGCTAGCCAAGCTCTCTGTCAACTGAGCCACTTCCCACAGCAAAGGACTCTTGCTGATCCTCCTCCCTTTACCTGTGCCAGGTCAGACTCCTGTGACCCCTCAGGTGGACAATAGGCCCACTGCCCTTAGTACCTCCCGTCGGGAGGCACACTTTCCTCCCCTGAACAGAGCCTGGATCCTGATCCTCAGCCACCCCTTCATCTGTGTCTCTGTGTTTTGCAGTGATCAGGGCCAAAGCCGTGAGCGAGAAGGAGGTGGATTCCGGGAACGACATCTATGGCAACCCCATCAAGAGGATTCAGTATGAGATCAAGCAGATAAAGGTAGCCCCTGACTTTGTGGGGGAAGCAGAGGTGGGGCCCTGGAACGTCTCCAAGCCAGCGTAAGCCAGAAAGCTGAGTCGTCAAAGCCACAGAGAAGCTCAGTTCTCCTTAAGCCACAGGAACATGAAAAGTTGGCAGAGATTTTAGGTTTTCAAAGGTCTCAGTCACTGTCCTATGCTGGGAAGAGACGCCGGGACCAAGGCAGTCTTGAAAAAGAAATCATATTAAATGGGGGCTTGCTTACAGTTTCAGAAGCTGAGTCTGTGGTCATCAAGGTGGGGAGAAGACAGGCATGGCGCTGGGGCAGTAGTTGAGAGCTTTCCATCCTGTCTCGAAGGCAGCAGGTGGACTTCCGGAACCTCCAAGCCCACACCCCCAGTGACAGACATCTTTCAACAAGGCCATACCTCCTAATCTTTCCCAGACAGTTCGGCCAGCTGGGGAGCAAGCATTTACATATTTGAACCAATGGGACCATTCTCATTCAAACCTTCACGTCACCCTAATCCCCGAAACAGGCTAGCTTGATTTTACCGGCTGATAACCCGGTGATTATCACGTCATACCGGATGAGTCTGGTAGGCAGGTGTGCCCAGGGCAGCTTCCCGACTGTGATGGATCCCTTACTGAGAACTAGCTTATGGTGTCCCATTGGGAGGACAGGACTGTGGTAGGGGTGGAGGGGACGCAGATGGTAGCAGTGGTGGCTGTGGTGGTGTCTGCTGATGTTTTCAGAGTTCTGTCCATGTCAGGGGTGAATGGGAAGAGCTGGGGATGTGGCTCAATTGGTAGGATGCTTGCCTAGCATGCAGGAAGTCCCAGATTTGATCCCGGCACTGCAGAACTAAGTAGGGTGGTGCCTGCCTGCTCTGAGAGTTGACATTTACTAACTCGGGGTTCAAAGAAAGACAGCTGGCTGGCTCCTCCAGTGTTAGGGAAAGCTTGTCACGCAGTAGTGACCGTAGCCATTCTTATTTACCGAAACTGAAAATAAATGTTATCAATGGGCCAGAGGAGCGAGCACGTCCTCAATTACAGATGCCACCTCAAGGGGACGACTGACCGACCTCTCAATACCAAAGTCCCTCTATGAGGCAGACAGCAGGTGGATTTCCATAAGCTCCTCGTGGCTTAACGCCAAGGAAGCAACACTGACCCCTTGGCATCATCTGAGATGCAGAAGGAGACTGTTGCCCTGGCAACCTTCCTTTCTACAGGGTTAGAGTGAAGCTCCCTAAGCTGGTTTGTCCTTGAGAGGGACTGGAGTCCCAGGGCTCAGTGGGTAAGAGCACGCACCAGTGCCCATGTCAGGCAGCTCGAGGGGATCTGGAGATGGGATTCTGAGGGCACCTGCACACACATGGCAGCAGGCACACAGGCACAAACACACCGCAGGAATAGAAATAAAAATACATCTTTAAAACTTGAAGAAATGAGAGGAAGAAGGAAGGGAGGAAAAGACAAATGAAAAATGTCTTCTGGAGTGTTAGGGAGGGTATGAGCAAAAGGGAGAGCGGGTGAGCCTCTCCCCTCACCCCCACACACCCTCACCTACCCACACACACACCCATCTAGGTGCTGGGCAATGTCTTCCTCATGGGGCAGCAGGTGCAGTCCTGAAGAGCCGAAGCAAGTCAGACCTGAGAAACCCAGCCCTCCCCTGACTCGGAGGTTATGTTCTCCTCCCAGAGAGCACCTTTCCCCGCTTGGTTGTCATTAGGTAGCCAGTGCTTCACCAAGGTCCCCGGAAAAAAAACAATGTGTTGTAGTGCAAGTCTGTAAACCCAGCATCCTGGCTGAGGCGAGAGAACGGAGAGTTCGAGTCCAGGCTTGGCTACAAAGTGAGACTTTTGTCTCAGGAAAAAAAAAATCTGGAAATAGGGCTGGGGTGTAAATTATTGGGCTCAAGGCCACAGGTTTAATCCAGAACAGGGGGACAGGGGTAGGGAAAAAGTGAAAGTCAAAAGAAAAGGAATATATAAAAAATCTTTTTGTTTATTTTTTGTGTGTGTGGGGGGGAGGATTTTTTGTTTTTTATTCGTTTGCTTGTTTGTTTTTGACTTTTGGTTTTTCGAGACAAGGTTCTCTGTGTAGCCTTAGTTGTCCTGAAACTTATAGAGTTCTGACTGCCTCTGCTTCCTGAGTGCTGGGATTAAACACCCCCCCCCCCACACACACACACAACACACACTTTGGTTTGTTTTTGTTTTTTGTCTTGTTTTGTCTTGTTTGTTTTTCAGGACAGGGTTTCTCTGTGTAGCCCTGGTTTGTTTTGTTTTTAGTTAAGCAAGCAAATTAACCCAGTCCCTGGGAACAGACAGATGTGACCCTCTGTGGCAAGTGAGACTCTAGATTTCTACGGGGGTTCGGAAATTATGACTTCGTGCTCAGAAATGTCCTGCCCATGACAGGCTGTGCTGGCCAGCTGGGGTCTACCTACAGTCCCAAGGGGATATGTGACTCTGAGCACCTTTGCAAAAGCAGTAGAGATTGTGAAGCTCAATGACAAGCCTGTTTACCTTCTGGCGTCTTGGGGGGAAGGGGCACATCTGGGCACAGCCCTGGACTCTTGTTCCTCTCATTTTCTGACTGGGAACCTGTCTGGGCTTACCCCTGCCCTACCGTGCCTACGTCTGTCCTACCGGGTGTACTCCTGCCCTACTGTGCTCACTCCTGCCCTACTGTGCTCACTCCTGCCCTACTGTGCTCACTCCTGCCTACTGTGCTCACTCCTGCCCTACTGTGCTCACTCCTGCCCTACTGTGTTTTTCAGATGTTCAAAGGACCTGACAAAGACATTGAGTTTATCTACACGGCCCCCTCCTCAGCAGTATGCGGGGTCACGCTGGACGTTGGAGGGAAGAAGGAATATCTAATTGCAGGTATGTAGAAGCTCAGCCTTGAGTACTAGGTCGTGGTACCCTGACAGAATTAATTCTGCATTCCTATGTCCTGGTCCCTAAGGAACAAGCTTCCCACACTGCCCTCTAGGGGCGAACCAGCCAATCTGCATTGGCACAGGTACTGCTTATAGCCCAGGTCTAGGAGACTCTGTTGAAGCTGCCTTTGCCTTGCTAGCACTTACTCCCAGAGGCACCCCCCAGGTCCTTGCCTGTACAGAAGCTGTCTGTACTAGTGGCCTCTCTAGTGGGCCGCAGTCCTGGGAAGCCCAAGCAGCAGCTCCTCCTCTGGGCACTGGCTGGGAGGTAGGGGATTTCCCATTTCTTTCTATGGAGATTGCATAAATCCTTTGCCTTCCTGTTATAAGGTGTACCCGTGATCCCCCAGTGCAGATGAAGGTTTGCCTCAAGCACAGGGATTAACATGGGGTCCACTTGCAACACTCTGAGCCGATTGGTGTCACATTGGCAGCCAGCATGGGGTCATTTCTGGCACAGAAAGCTTCAGCTAATGCAGAGAGAGGCTTCTCCTCCTAGGTTCCTCAGCATAGTCCTGCAGCATCCCTGCTGACTCTATGCGGTCCTTCTTTTTTTTTAAAAAGTGGATTTATTTTTATGTGTATGAGTGTTTTGCCTGCTTCACGACCCACTGGGATTCCCCACAGCCTGTGACACACCAGGCGCCCAGGCTGTATCTAGTGCAAGTCAAGGAGAATGTGTGGCTGGAGTTTGTCCTTTTGGTGAGCCCGTGTGTGATCAGGGCTAACATCCAGTTTCTAACCAGAACCTTCCCTGACAAAGGCCAGAAGTTGCCAATAGCTGGTTAGTGCCCACTGGGAGGGATGCACCTCAGTAGTCAAGCACGGCCATCTCCCGTGCACGAACTCCATTTTTGACCTCCTGGGGCCAGACCTGTCAGTCAGACCTGCTTCCTGTTTGGATATCCCAATCATGGACACTGCTTTCTGTTCCGTGGGATGGAAACCAGCCCACCAGGCCAGTAAGGGGCTTCTGTGTAGGCAACTTACAAATCGGTGAGCCACGCCTTGCTATCAGGAGCCATGACACACCATGGCTGCTACAACAGGCTCGAACTCCTCCGTGCCCTGCTTAGTTCCCGGGTAGCACGAGGAGGCTGAAGACGCCTGAGCAAAGGGGGAGGGTGGAGTCCTACAGGGCAGCAGTGTGATGAGCATTGCTGGGAGCTGCTCTGTTTTGTGTACTTGGAGCATCTTGGGGCATCCTCTCTGGCTCTGCCCCTCTTCTGTGCGAACCGGGCTCCAGGTCCACATAAAGTCTGGGGAGTCAGTCCACACAGGAGGCCAGATTATTTCAGAGACTGCATATGGACCTCAGTGTCTGTCGTGCTGAACCCCAGTCTTTCACACTGACCATCAGAGGTTTCCCACCTGCCCCCTCTGTTCTGTGCTGCCCTACTACGCCTATGTATGTTCACTCCTCCTCTCTCTTTTCCTAGGTCTCGTTTCCTAGGTTTGTAAGACCCTAACCCGCTGTAGCTCCAGGTGCCGTGCAGACTGGAAATCCCCAAAGCCACGTAGTCAGCGTGTGCCTGTCATCTTAGACTACGTCACACTTACTGCCCCAAACACATGGGCACAGTTCAGTTCCAACATTAATAAAGGACACCTTTAAGTATGCTTGCAGCACGCTCTTTTAAAAACCGCACTAGTGTAGCTGGGCATGGTGACACTTGGGAGACAGAGGTGGCAGGTCTCTGTGAGCCTACACAGTGAGACCTTGTCTTAAAAGGAGCCACAAAACTCCTGCAGTATCTAGACCAGCTAGATAGCTTGGTAGGTAAAGTCATGGGCCATGAAGCCCGAGTTTGATCCCCATGACCGACATGGTAGAAGAAGAAAAACGACACTTTATTGTCACCTGACCTCCATACACATGCACACACGCATGTACCCACTTACCCCTACACACACAAAATGAATGAATGGAAGAAATCCTGCAGAAAATACATATGGTAGAATTGCCTTCGTGTCTATGCCTGGACACAGGATTCAGTGGCTCTGTATATAGTCACAGTAGCGGATAATATTGCTCTCTGTGCCAGGACTGTGCCATCTTCCCAAACTGCATCTCTGGCCACTGCCACAGCATCTCACCTTGTCTTTCCCCAGGTCGTGGGTCCCGGCCCCCACATTCTACTTTAGTTTCTGTGAACTTGCCTATTCTAGGGAGCTCACGGTTCTGACAAGGTAGATATCCTTTTCTTTTCTCTTCTTTTCTTTTCCTTTCTTTCTTTCTTTCTTTCTTTCTTTCTTTCTTTCTTTTCGTTCTTTCTTTCTTTTTGATATCCTTTTCTTTCTTTTCTTTTTTTCTTTTTTTTGAGACAGGGTTTCTCTGTGTAGCTTTGGAGCCTGTTCTGGAACTCACTCTGTAGACCAGACTGGCCTCGAACTCACAGAGATTCCGCCTGCCTCTGCCATCTGAGTGCTGAGATTAAAGGTATGCACTACCACTGCCCAGAAAGATAGATATCCTTTTGTGGCAGCTTACTCTACTGAGTATGATGTCAGGTTCTGTCCATGCAATAGCAGGTGTGAGACTTGCCTCCCTTTTTATGTGTATGTGAACACACACCTACCTACCTAGATACATACACACATACATATAAATACATATACACACGTATACATGTGTATATACACATGCACATACATATGTACATATACATGCATATATACATGTGCACACACATGCACAACATACATGCATACACATACATACATCACACACATACACACGCACATGTATTTGGTGGTGCTGGGATGGAACCCAAGGCCTTAGACATGCTATGTCAGGGCTCTAGTACTATGTGTAAATTTTTAAATGTTATAATCTTTTCCATTGAATTTGACAAGTGATTTCCTATTTTCATACACACACATATGCAGCTGTATACATGTGCGCATATGATGACACATGAGTGGAGGTCAGAGGACAATTTGAGGGAGCCAGCACTCTCCTACAGTGCAGATCCCAGGGACTGAACTCAGGTCGACAGGTTTGGCACCAAGTGCCATCTCATTTGCCCAATGGAGGGGAATTAAAGATGCCGAGAAGTCACTGTGTTTTGTCCAAGGAGAACAAGCTGGCAGAAAAGGTGACAAGTGGCCCACGTGTGCCTAGGCGCTGCCTCTGCAAATACACCTGATTGGGTTTGAGCTGATGGCTGACCCCTGACAAGCCAGTGCGGGGCAGTTGCCACGTGGAAGTGAGAGATGGCAGAGAGACTCCAGGCACCTTGGCCTGGGCCTGCTCCATGTTCACAAATAACTGTTTCAAAAGTGCAAGGTGGCGGGCACCTGTGTGTCACACCTAATGTGGGCCAATGAGTGACGTGCACTCTGGGCTATGAGCAGGTTACCTGCAGGGCAGGACACATGAGAAGGATCTGCAGAGGACCTCAGTAGGAAGTCACCCTCAGAGGACTGGGCACTGGGCAGGTGGGTCCATCAGTGAAATGCTTAAGTTAATCTCCAGGCCCCCCATGAAAGCTGGGCATGGTAGCATGTGCCCATAACCCTAGAGATGGGACTCCCTAGAGCTCCCTGAATTGGTAAAATAAGTTCAGTGAGAGACTTTGCCTCAAAAATAAGATGTGAGCGATTGGGAAACACACCCAACATGACCTCCAACCCCCAGATACCTCACATACACAAACACGTATGAACATGTACACATGCTTATACCATATACACACATATACCACATATACAAGCACATCTGAACATGTCCACATGGTTATACCACACTCCCACACACATGCATATACCACATACACAAACATGTATGAACATGTACACATGGTCATGCCACTCCCACATATGCATATACCACATATATGAGAACATCTGACATGTCCACACGGTTATGCCACAGCACACACACATACACCCTTAGAATACCGACGATGACCAGTGCGCTGCTTAGGACAGCCAGAGATGTCTTTCTCTGTGCCTCTCTGGCCTCCCCAGGAGAACTATTCTTTGGCACAACTCAGTGATAACTCACTGTGCCTGCCCATAAGTCAGCTGCTCTGCCAATCAGGATACACACCCCACTCACTCTTCTCTTGGGAGAGGAACAAGGCCTAAGGCACACTGTCTGAAAAGCCTCTCTAATCTTCCTCTCTTTGGGCTTGGTCAGGTGGCTTCAGATTAGATGAATCCTTACTGCCCAAGGCACAACAGAATCTGTTTCCCGTTCTTTAGAGTCGGGACAGGCCCCTTAACCAGGGACTACCCAGAAATCACATGGCCCAGCACACTGCCCAGCCAGCTGGCTATGGAGACCTATGATTCAGCTTCGCATGTGGACTTGGATAGATTTCTCCCTGTAATTTTCTTTTAAGTTTCTCTCTCCTGAAAGGAAAAGTAAACACAAAACCCTCAGCTGCTCGTTTTACTCAATCCCTGTTCTTCTTTGCCCAAGCCTCGTGCTTTGCAGTTTCCCGAGTTAAAATGTTGCAATGCTTGACTGTCCCACGGGAGCCCAGTGTGATGGTGCTAACGGGACTTCTTGTTTTATATTCGTGTTCGCTAACTATACAAATAATAGCAGGCCTTCCAATGGCTCAGCCAGTAAGGGTGCTTGCCAAAGAAGCTTGACATTTGTTCAACCCCCGAACCCATGTAAAAGTAGAAGGAAAGGAAAGACAATATAAACTTTTCCCCTGACTCCCACACGCATGCTATGATGTGTAGGAGTGCTCTCACACACATAAACATCATACATGCAATCAATATTTAGATAAGAATCATTATGACATTGTCATACATCTGTATGCTGTACTTTGATCTGGGGCCAGAGAGATGGCTCAGTGGTTAAGGGCTTGCTGTGCAACCACGAGGATCTGAGTTCAGATCCCAGTGCTCATAGTGGTCTCATAGGTGGAGGGGTGTGGCAGCTGCAGATGAGGGATTGGGGATCCCCCTTCTCCTTCATTGTTACTCCTAAATTCTCTACACTGAGCATTATTTTCGCTTCATTTCTGTTTCTGTGATTAAAAAAATACCCAGACAAGAAGCAAGTTTGAGGAGAAAGGGTTTCCTGGAACACAGTGTTTGAGGTTATAGTCTGTCTGTGTGGGAAAGCCAAGGCAGAAACACAAAGCAATTAGTCAGGAGCAGAGAGGGAATACGTGCCTACATGCTCACCTGCTTGGTTGCTAGCGTTCAGCTCAATTTCTCCATTCATACATAGTTCAGGACCCCTGCCTAGGGAATGGTGCCACCCGCAGTGGGCTTTCCACACGGATTAAATAAGACAGTTCCCCATAGACCTATCCACCTGCCAACCCAAGGCAGATAATCCTTCATTGAGACTGTCTTCCCAAGTGATTCTAGGTTATGTCAAGTTGCAATTAAAGCTAGCCATCATAAACATGCATTTTTCCCCCTTTGTTTTTATTTTCAGACAGGGATTTATATAGCCCAGGCTGGCCTCAAACTCACTATGTAGCCAACGTCCTTCAATTCCTGATTCTCTTGCTTTTACTTCTTTGTACCCAACCATACCAGGCTCAAACATGCATTTGTTTTAATTGATGCACACATTTAATCCCAGTACTCAGGAGGCAGAGGCAGGTGTATCTCAGTGAGTTTGAAGCCACATGGTCTGCAAAGTGAGTTCCAGGACAGTTGGGGCTATTACACAGAAAAACCCTGTCTCAAATAACCAAAAATTTGGGGGTGTATTTTCGTTTTATTTTACATGATGGGGGATATATGTCGGGGGTACAGTGTCCACAGAGGCTTGAAGAGGGTGTCATCTCCACAGAAGCTGGAGTTACAGGCTGTTGTCATCTGCCTGACATAGATGCTGGGAACTGAACTCTGGTCACCTGGAAGATCAGCAAACACTCTTAACCACTGGCCATCTCTCTAGCTCCAACATGAGTTATTTTAAAACTCAGTAGTCCAACCACGATATTGTTAGAACTGACCCTCAACACCCAGAGCTGTACCCGGATGCAGGAGGAAGTCTGAAGGGGGAAACTTGACCCTCACCCTGACCCTGGTGACTCTCCCCGCAGGAAAGGCAGAAGGAGATGGCAAGATGCACATTACCCTCTGTGACTTCATTGTGCCCTGGGACACCCTGAGCACCACCCAGAAGAAGAGCCTGAACCACAGGTACCAGATGGGCTGCGAGTGCAAGGTAAGCCAGATCTGTGTCCTGACCCCTCCCCTGCTTTGCCATCACAGGGTCTCCAGGTGGACAGCTGGGGACAGGTTTCTTGGCTTTCCAGACCCTCAGGACGGGGAGTCCTGATTTTTGAACAAACTCTGGGAAGATAAGAAAGCAAGACTGTCTAGTTAGAGACAAAGCCTTTGGTCCCAGGCCTCGGAGAACCTTGAGCTGTGTCCTTGGCAAGGAATATTTGGAAGATAAGGGGATCTGGGGGTGTGACAAAGCACATAAATTGGTACACATGACTGGCAACTTCTAAGAAGAAAAGCTCAAAGGGAAGGAGATTTTGTAGGGAGAACGCGGTCCTGGAAATATTTTTCTACCTGGGTATATGTGCAAACATTGTGTGTCCAAGAGCCTAGGTATTGCTCCTAACATTTTAGACTTCTGTGCATGGGTCTCTGTGACTCTGCCCAGAAATGGCACTAAACAGATGCACACATGCTTAGACGTGATGGAAAAGGGTGAGATCTGGCCGGGCGTTGGTGGCGCATGCCTTTAATCCCAGCACTTGGGAGGCAGAGGCAGGCAGATCTTTGTGAGTTCCAGGCCAGCCTGGTCTACAGAGCTAGTTCCAGGACAGGCTCCAAAGCTACAGAGAAACCCTGTCTCGAAAAACCAAAAAAAAATAAAATAAAATAAAATAAAAAATAAAAATAAAAAGGGTGAGATCCATTCCCAGATTTGGGATTATGTCACCTCCAAGGAACAACAGTGTTCATGGCCCCCATGCCTTTCCCCTCACCAGTACCGGGTAGCCAGCATTCCTTCATGTCACCAGGAGTGAGTCTGGGACTGAGAGGTGCCAGCAGAGTCCTGACCTATGCCAGTCCTGTATGGGCTTATGCCAGTTGCCACTTTTTCATGGTGCTTCCCATCACTTGGTTATCAAAGATGTCATTCTATGCCCAGCTGTCCAACCAAATCCGGGCCAAGCTTGGCTCCTTGTGCCTAGCACATCAAAGCAAATTCTAGTTGGGCATGCTTATTCACCACACTTGGGAGGGGGAGACAGGAGGATTGCTGAGTCTGAAATCAACCTGTGCTGTAGGGTGAGTTCCATGCCAGCCCAGGCTGCAGGGTGAGATTCTGTCTCAGAAAAAAAAAAAGCCCTGGGTTTAATCTCCAGCACCACGTAAACCAGGTGTGGAGGCCCATTTCTGTAATCTCAGAGTTCAGGAGGTAAGAGCAGGAGATCCCGAGTTCAAGGTTATCCTATGCTACAGAGAAATTTCTAGGTCAGCCTAGGACACATGAGACTGTTTCAAGAACAAACAAATGAAATTCAAACTCTCTTTCTTCATCTCTGTGTGGCCAGAGTTGGATACTCTCGTAGCTCCGTAATCTTTTGTCAAAAAGCTAGTGACCCATTGACCCAAGCAGGTGCTTTAAAACAAGCATAGGAAATCTTATTTGGCTCTAACCCATCTCCAGTCTAAGCCCTTTGTCATAGCTGTAGCTGTAGCTGTAAAAGGACCTAAGCAGAAACCATCAAAAAGGTAGACCAGATGGCTAAAAGCAGACGCGCACCTGCACACTAGGATTACATAAGTAGGTGGGTGTAGAAGCCATTGCATGCACAGGTTTCCTCCAGGCCTGTCCTCAGCTACAGGCCTGCCAAAATACCCTGACGGAAAGCAGCTGAGAGGAGAAAGGGTTTAGTGGAACTCAGTGTTCAAGGTCGTAGTCTCTCCACATGGGAAAGCCAAAGTAGGAACCCGAGAGCAGAGACCAGGAGACCCAGGAATAGGCAGGACTACTGTCCTTAAGCACCTTCAACAGGTTGTGTTCTGGAGGTGCATCAAGTGCCCTTGACCACAACTGTTCTTTGGTCCTAACTAAATCTGCCTGCCTGTGGTCCCCCAGATCACACGCTGCCCCATGATCCCATGCTACATCTCCTCGCCGGATGAGTGCCTCTGGATGGACTGGGTCACGGAGAAGAGCATCAACGGGCACCAGGCCAAGTTCTTTGCCTGCATCAAGAGAAGCGATGGCTCTTGCGCGTGGTACCGCGGGGCGGCACCCCCCAAGCAGGAGTTCCTTGACATCGAGGACCCGTAAACAGGCTGACAAGAGCCCCTGTGGCCATCTGAAAAGCCTCTGAGGGTTTAGACTGGTCCAGCTCTGACATCCCTTCCTGGAAACAGCATGAATAAAACATCAATCATCCAAGTGGGTTCACGCTAGTGTGATTCTGCACCCCCCCCCAATTTTCCCTAAATGTGGTTGTGGGTCTGGAGGGGCAGGAGGGCCAGAGTCCCTGCCATACCCCCTCCATCTGCCAGGCTGAGCACTGTGTGTCTCAGTCTTTGATCCTTGGGTACAGGCAGGAGTGGAAAACAGACATTTTGCCAGGTCTCCTTGGCACTGTCACATACAGCTGACAGGCGACATTTAAGGTCCCCCTGGCCCTGTTGGGGCCGAGCCTGGGAATGTGTATTTTGCAGAAACTCTTGAAGGTTGTTGTAAGACTGTGTAGCCGGCCTACCAGGTCCTTTTCATCCTGAGAGGGACATGTCCCTCGTTTTCTGCAGCGGCCACTCCTCTGGCCCAAGGTAGTAGTCTCTCGCCCTTGCAAGTTCCCCCCCCCCACCCCTGTCCTCCTCTGCACCTGGTGTAGACTCCGAGCACCAGGATCCCCGCTCAAGTCCAAGAGTAGCCCTCTAACCAGTGGTTCATTTGTCTAGGAGTCCCAGTCAGCCCCATGAATCCACAGACTTCAGTGGCATGCCCTCGGGCTCGTGGGAATGGGAGCCCTCCCTGAGCCGTGTTTCTGGCTTCAGCCAAGTCATTTCTGTCCTCCCCTTCCCCCATCTCCACCCATCCCCCCAGTGGGGACCTGTGCGGTCTCCCGCTGGGGGCGATCATCTGTGGTGAGGGATGCTTGGCTGTCCTCTAGTCACTGTAGAGCCTCCTGAGCTGTTCTTAACCCCTTCCCGAATGGCTTCAGGTGTCTGGGTTGAGCAGCACGGCTCTGCTTTCTGCAGCATCACGCCCTGTCGCTGTTGGGATGCTGGTAGCATCCCCTTTTTTGCACAAACCGAAGATGTAAGAGGCCAGGCCTGTAAGGCCCCAAGAGAAAAATTTGAGTGAAATCTCCCTGCCAGACTGGCTGCCGTTACTCGCGTGTAAATTTCTGTAAGTGTTACTAAGCAAGCACACGAATCCATGCAGGGACAGCAAAGGAGCCTGAGAGGCAGGCAGCCGTCTTACCAAGCTCCCAGGATGCTGCGACTTGTTCTTAAAGCCATCTCGTTCTCCTAAAGGTGATTTTTCAGATACCATATGAGGCTGAGAGGCAAGTGTACTCAGTTCTGCTTCTGTCTCTTAATGTCGCAGAGGCTACCCACTTCAGGCCCTTATAGGGAACAGGGGCACCTACTTGATCCCTAAGGAAAATTTGATTTTTCTGATGCCAATAGGATAGGGGTTAAGAGAGGCACAATTTTGTCACTGACAATACAGATAGTCGCTCTTCCTCCTACCCAAGTCTTAAAAATAAGCTGTCCCAAGGACACACATGTATATTATCCAAACATGCACAATGTGCTCATGCAGAAACAGACTCTGAAGTCTGGCAGCCTGTGAGCGGTCCTTTGGTAAAATGCTTCCAAGGCCCTCTATTCCCCAGCCCTTTCCTAACCATCAGAAACCCCAAAGCAACTGTTACAATCCACCCCCAGGACACTCCCTAGCCATGCCCCCACATCAGGACCTGGCCAGCTCAGAACTCCCTTTTAAGACAGACTGGGAGAATGCCCGGGAATCAGCCTGCCCTGCCCGAGGGCGTTTTCATGTTGTGCAGTGATGTTCTTCTTAGGATGCTGTCATGGACCAGCCCACAAGACCCTGCAGTCTATCCCGCCCTGACTGTTTGCTTCCTGTGCAGTGGTATCATATGTAACAATGCCATTTCTGCTGACTTCTTGACATGTTCTGGTTTGTTTCTGATGTTCGCTGTGAGCATTCCTGTGCTGTGTTTATGCCCTTGGTAGCATTAGACTTTGCACTTTTTAAAAACAAGAAAACAAAAATGTTTCGGCATCGAGGAAGCATTTGACCCAGAGTGGAAAGCATGGCATGGTAGCCGGCCTGGGACCGGGGAACCCTTCCCATCTTTGAGTTCTCTGAATATCTGAATTTCCGGTCTCCCTATCTTTTGTGCCTGGTTCAAATAATCACGAAGGAAGGACTCTCTAAGTAGATTGATTCTATAGGATGGCCTTTATGTTTCCTACTCACATTGGCTTTTCTAGCCACACCAGGCAGGTGAGAGACAAGGAACAAGCGAACTATTGGGACAGCGTGTCAGACGGCCGCTGAGTAACAGCCACTCAGCTGCGGCCATATATAGTTTAAGGAGAATCTCCACTTGGCGTTAACTTCTGTTGTGTTCGAAGCACTGGCTTTCCTCCCTCTGTTTCCGTCATGCCAGCAACTCGAAGTATTTCAGATGACGTTTACATGGCAGTTATTTCCAGATCTCTGCTTGATACATATTAAAACATATCTGTGAGCTCGCCGCATAATTTAAAGCTTTGCTGATTTTGTTTCCGTTTGAACTCTTGGTTGTTGTGGGGGGGAAGCACCGTGTTCATGCTGGAGTATGAAGTCTGAGAGGAGCCCCCCCACGCCTCATGCTGGCAGCACCCGAGAGTTGTTGAAAGTCAGCAAGCCGACCGCGCGTGTCTCTGATGCTTTGTATCAGTTTTTATTTTTATTTTTTTGAATGATTGCTCTGTCAATGGACAATAAACCATATTATCAAAGAGAAGGTTGAGTCCCTGTGTGGCTGTTCCTGCTGTCTTCCAGCTGAGGGATGGGAACCAAGCCTCTGCCAGCTAGAGGGGTGGGGGTCCCTGAGGGAACTGGACGAAAGAAGCAGGCATCCGATGCCTTGGGACTGGGATTAGAGACAGCTGTGAGCCTCATGAGTTCTGGGAACCAAACCTGAGTCCTCAGAAGAGCAGTCAGTGCTCTTAACTGCTGAGCTGCCTCTTCAGCCCCTACATGTCTGGTAATAAACAAGAGGAACGTGCCTGCCCGCTAAAAATGGCCACAAAAGAAGTGTTCCGCAGGGCAGAAGAAATGACTCCACAGGTAGACGTTTGCTGCCAAGCCTGGTGACCCAAGTCAGGGTCCCTGAAACCCGCTTGGTAAAGGCAAAAACCTACCCCTACAAGCTGCCCTCTGACCTCCACATACACACGTGTGAGTGTGCAAACACACAAATAAACATGACTTTAATCTTTAAAATGTGAAACTGGCATGGTGGCAAGCATAGAATCCTGCTCTTGAGAGGCTGAAGCAGGAGGACCGTGAATTGGGGGGTAGGTTGGACTACACAGACAAATCTAAACCTGCAGAAAGATGGAGTGCGGGCTATGGGTACAGGAGCACTTCTACAGGCATTGCCTAGAAACAAAACTGACTGCTAAGTTCTGTGTGTAGGCCGACCTGATGTGGGAAGGTCATATGTCTATCTGTTGCTTTCATTGGTTAATTAATAAAGAAACTGCTTGGCCTAATAGGTCAGAGCATAGGTGGGTGGAGTAGACAGAATAGAATGCTGGGAAGAAGGAAAGTGAAGTCAGATGCAAAGGAGCCAGCTGCCAGGTCAGACATGCTAAATCTTTCCCAGTAAGCCACCACCTCGTGGTGCACAGGTTATTGAGATGGGTTGATCAAGATGTGAGAATTAGCCATTAAGAGGCTGGAACTAATGGGCCAAGCAGTGTTTAAATGAATACAATTTCTGTGTTGTTATTTCCGGGGCTAAGCTAGCCGTGTGGGAGCCGGGAAGGACGAAAAGCAGGCCTGCCTGCTGCTCCATCTACATGGACCATTGTGTCTCATTTTGCCCCATTTAAGGGAAGTCACAGGGAAGCCAGGCTCGATGTTCCAAAAGTCCTGTCCAAGGGGAGTGTGCTGTGGGACTTCCTGGGTCGACGTGAACAGATGTGTATTTGCTCTGGACAGAATACAGTGACAAGCCAGAGAAACAGCCTACCCAAATCCACCACGATAGACGCTGGGGGCTGGCTTGCCTGCCCCACATGCATGAAGCCCTGGATTGGACATCCAGCATGGAATGCACTACCACATGACTGTGGTCCTGGGATTCAGAAGGTAAAGACATGAAGACCAGGAACTCAAAGCCAGCCTCAGCTGCATAGCGTTCCAGGCTAGCCTGGGCTACACAAGACTTTTTCTCAACAACAAATGCCCATCAATCTCACTTGATGACCCAAAGGGCTTTTGGGGTTATTTACAGGGGCACGGGTGACCAAAGGCATCTGCATCGCCAGAAAGGGCGCCCCAGCATAGCTGATACCATACCCCTAGGAACCCCTGCTCAGCTTGAAGGCAGCACCACCCCAATTCTCCTCTCCCAGCTATCACTTCTTACATAACCCAGGGAGGAAGCGGTCTTGTGAATCTTGTGACTGAGGCTTCTGAGCCATCTCCTAGCTCCAGGACGAACATGTCAGCTCAGAGGAAATAGCTGTACAGAGTCAGTGGGATAGTCCTAATGTCCCAGCAATGAGCTCTTAAATACAGCCCCCACCCCTGCAAAACCATGACAGGCAATCGCTCTTCCAGGTAATACGGTGTCCAGTCTACAGTCTCCCTCTGCCCAGCAAGTATTCCCAACTTTCTAAATTCAGTTATAAGGTCATCTTAAAGTTAGATCAAGAAAGTAGACCCACTGTGCCATGATGGCCTTGTTTTCATCCCAGCGCTCAGGAGGCGGAAGCTGGTGGAGTTTTGAGGTTGAGGCTAGCCTCATCTGAGTAGTGAGTGCCAGGTGAGTCAAGACTACAGTGAGATCTTGTCTCAAAAACAGAAAACAACAAGCCCAGAACCAGGGAGTGGCCCCGTGGTTGGAAGTGCTTACTGTGTGACCCGAAGGACATGAGTTCAAATCCCAGCACCTGATGGGGTCTTGTGTGTGTGTGACCCCAGTGCTGTGCAGGGAAAGGACAGGATGCTCTCTGTGGCTTGCCAGCTGCCAGGCTAGCAAAACACTCTAGTTCCAGGTACAGGGGAGGCCCTGCCTCAAAGACATATGGTACGTGCTGTGACTGGAGAGATGGTTCAGTGGTTCAGCACGCTGGCTGCTCTTCCAGAGGACCTGGGTTCAATTCCCAGCACCTACATGGTGGCTCATAACTATCTGTAACTCCAGTTCTAGGGGGTTGGCCATCTCTGGTCCCCAAGGATACCTCTATGCACAAGGCATACACTTAGACAGACACACATAAATAAATATTAAAAAAAATACTTTTTAAAGAAAGAAGGTGGAGAGCCAAAGAGGAGACCTGACTCTCCTCTGGCCTTGGCATGTGTACAGGTATGAGTATCTCCCCCACATGTGCACATAATCAATATATATATGTATATATATGTATATATATATGTATACATATATATATCATCCCAATCAGATTGAAAACCATGAATCATAAGCCATCTTGCATACACATTTCTTTTTTGTTTTTTGGGGGAGAGGAGTTCAAGACAGGGTTTCTCTACGTAACAGCCCTGACTGACCCGGAACTCTTTGGTAAACCAGGCTGGCCTTGAACTCACAGAGATACATCTGCCTCAGCCTCCCTAATGCTGGGATTAAAAGTGTGCACCACCACTGCATGGCATACACATTTGTGAAGGTCTCAGGAGAACCTCAGACAAGCTGTGGGGATACACACCTGCTCCACCCGCTCAGTGTCCTTACGGCCTTCTCTTGGAGTTCAGGAGGAGCTCACCCATTCTGTCCTGGACCTGGGCCTCTGTTGGACACTCCCTCTGGAACATTCTTCCTGTGCTCACCTCCTGGCCCTTGCCCTTCTCATTCCTGGCTCAAGTTCTCATGGTAAGTGTCACACTTGAAGAAGGTCAGGCTGAGGTGTGGATGTCACCTGTCAGACTTATTATGAACGATGAATCATTCCATGTTACTGGAATGCAGTTCAGTCCCGTGTGGAGGATGTAGGAGTGACCAGTCCTGGAATGTGGAAAACAAGAAAAGAGCTCAGTGCCAGGGGTGAGGTCATTGGGAGGGGGTGTGGCTTAGTCCTGTGGGTGGGGTCATTTTGGGAAGGGGCGTGGCTTAGTGCCATGGTTGGGACTACTGGGAAGAGGTGTAACCTCAGGATAGTGGGAAGGCTGTGTGTCGAAGGTCTGGGACCTTCTGAGGAAGGGAATAGGCTCCTAAGCTCAGGATCAGGGTCCTCTCAGGAAACTTCCCAAAGCACCTTCATCCTACTGAGGATAAATGTTGGAGTGCAGAGAAGAGGTATATAAGGGAAAAAGAGCACAGGACTTGGCCAGGACTGTAACCTTAGCTACTTGAGAGGCTGAGACAGGAGGATAGAAAATTCAAAACTGGCCCTTGTAACTTAGAAGACTCCGTCTCAAGGAGAAAACAAAAAGACCGGGAGCAAGGTCACGGCCGCATGGGGGGTGGACACCAGGGATGGGAAGGGTTGTTATGTGTAAGGCATGAGTGGGCATGAGCGTGGTATAGGAACCACATGACTGTGTGTGTGCTCAGAGTGGAAAGAAATGAATGCATGCAACATGAGCATGTGGCTGTGGATACCGGGTGGATGTGTGACGTATGGATTCCGGAAATATGGCAGGAAGTGAGCATGTGGAGGTCTGGGCAGCGGCAATCCCTGAGACCAACATACATATGAAGAGACTGGATCCTGCCCAGCACCCTTCAGGGGAAAGACCCTCCAACCTGGGCACAAGCTGGCCAGGGCCCCAGGGCAGTCCCAAGGGACAGATGTAAGGACCTAGGAGCCCAGGGGTTTCCTGTTTTAAAAACTGGCAACTCGGAGTCTCGTTGAGCCCTGGGGTGGACAGATGTACCCCAGAAAGAAAGGGTGCTCCAAAGGAACGGTGCTAGGATTCCTAACCATGCTGGGGGAAGCACATTACACAAACACACACTGTTGGCTCCAAACAACATAAAACCGTGAACAACCCTGTCCTGTCCCACAGCGGTCCCTAAGCTTGCTGAGGTTCTCAGGGACCCTGTCCTGGCCTCTGCCTGCCTTGCTGAGAAATACTGTCATTTAGGAAAGTCAGTTCCCTGCATTGTGTTGTTGTTGTTACAAGATTGCCAAATGCCTGAGTGAGGCCTTCACTGCAGCGACCAATAAGTGACAATGGCATAAGAAACGGTTTCCCCAAGTGGCTAGGCCCAGCCGTGCTTTTGTTTGCATTAGTCAGGTTTCTGGAACAACACTGATAGCAACAACCACCTTGATCCCTGGTCCTGCTTGCATGGGTCGGGAGGACGGCGTGTACCACCCTTGTCCCTAAGGACCTGGAGCTCTGAGGACTGTGCAAACAAAGCGAAGCGTCCATGTCAGAGGCCAGTGGCCAAGGCTGTCAGTAGATGTCATGCCAGGGTGCTAGAGGGGACAGGCTCTGGGCTGACATCTCCGTCTAAATGGGCACGGGGATTGAGTGGCATTCAGGGGTAGAACATAAATTCAACAGAGGTGAGTTCCACTCTCAGCAGAGAGCAGCCTGTGCCTGGGTCACTTTGTCTACCAATGACAACCTCATGGCAATGGAAGATCAAGTGACGCTTCTGCTTACTAGAAAAGTCTGTTGCTATGGCAACTCAGGGACAAGGTGCCCCTTAGCTTGCTGGAACTGCAGGGGGCCTGCAACTAAGCTGGCAAAGTTAATGTAATTTGGGATAACTGCCTAACACACACAGAGAGGCACCACCAGTAGCGTTCAGCATGGGGGGTGGTGTGACTTAGTTACTTTTCTACTGCCATGAAGAGACAAAGTATTGAATTTGAGAACTCGTGTTCTGGAGGGTCAGAGTCCGTTACCATGTAACGCAGCAGTCAAGCAAGCACAGTGTTGGAGATGTAGCTGAGAGCTTGTATCTGATCCACAGACAGGAGGCATAGAAAAGAACTCATCGGGAATGGCATGGGCGAGCACTCACCTGTGAGGGCCAGAGGTTGACACCTGACAGGGTTGACAGGGTATCTTCCTCAGTGACTTCTCTACCTTGCTTGTACTTGAGACCAGGGTGTTCAGGAGGAAGCTCCACTTCATTCCCCCCATCTCTCTCTCTCTCTCTCTCTGAACCTGGAGCTTGCATTTCCTTTAGATTGGCTGACAGCAGGGAGCCCCTGGGATCTGCCAGCTTCCCCTCCCCTGTGCTGGGGCTATAGCTGGTCGTGCACCACACATCTAGGTTTTGTATGGGAGCTTGGAGAGCTGCAATCAGGTTCTCCTGCTTACCCAGCAGGCACTTTACTTGTTGAGCCATCACCCCGTCACCCCAGCAAGCACCCAGCAATGTACCCCGGTAAGCATTCTATCCACTGGTCCATGGCCCCAGTTCCGATCTTGGAGACTTCTTCCAACAACTATGGGCCCTGAAGTTGGGGGAGAACTGAATCCACTTTGCTGTGACCTTCAGGGCAGGAGCTGACCAAGTAACTTTTGAGCAACATTACTACCCCCATCAACATTCCTTTTTACCAAAGCTGTTAAAGCAAACTTGTCCTGCTGGGTGAGGCAGGCAGATCTTTGTGAGTTCAAGGTCATCGTGGTCTACAGAGGAAGAAAAGCATCAGCTTTCCTTCCTTTTCCAGTGTCTCTCTGGTCTTCTCTTTTAGGATTCTGAGACTGTTCAGTTGCCTCGCCAAAAGCATCTTGCTTTGCAATTTTGTCTCTTCAAAAACATTTGTCCACAGTAAGCCTACAACACACAAGTTCCAGAGACCCCGTGATCTCTGGCTCTTGGGAGCCGTGGTAGAGACAGAGATGTCCACAGAATACTGCAAAAGAATGGCAGGGGAGGAGGGAATCTGTAGGCAGAGACTGCTCTTCCATCTCCCAGCCACCCAGACCCAAATAATTATACAGAAACTATATTAATTACAGTACTGTTTGGCCAACAGCTTAGGTGTATTTTTAGCTAGCTCTTATATCTTGAATTAGCACATTTCTATTAATCTGTGTATCGCCACGAGGCTGTGGCTTACCAAGTACGGTTCTGGCTGGCATCTTTCTCCTTCGGCAGCTACAAGGCTTCTCCCCGACTTTGCCTACTCTCTCTCTATATCTCTATTCGGATTTCCCACCTGGTTTTACTCTGCATAGTCGACTGAAACAGCTTTATTCATTATCCAATAAAAGCAACACATACACAGAAGGACATCCCACATCAGAATTCCAGGGAGACTTCTGAAGTAGTCAGTGCCTCAGCCAAGGGTTGAGGGGCAGGTGTGAAAGGGAATTCCTGGCCAAAGACTAGTGTGAGCCCAGAGCAGAGACATCAGATTGGGGTGGAGATGGAGAATTTGGATTTGCCTGTGAAGAATCCAGAGCTGGAAGTGCCTTGAGGCAGGAGACAGCTGATAGGCTTGCTCAGCTCCTCAGTCAGGGGAGTTATACACACATTCAAGGGTGAGCTTTGAATGCATAATTATAGGTCATGTACCAGGCTGGCCGAGGGTTAGGTACATAGAGGAGGATGACCCTGAACTCCCGATCCTCCTGCTTCTACCTCTTGGGCATAGGGATTAAGGAATCTGATACCACCACACCCTGCTTAAATATGTGATTCTATTTGGCACCTGAGCGGCATATTTGACTGTTTCACTAATATTGATGTAGATGGTGAGATACTTTTCTTTTGTAAGAGGTATTTATTTTTATTTCATGGGTATGGGCATTTTTCCTGTGTACCAGAAGGGATGAGAAGAGGGCATCAGATGCCCTGGAACTGGAGTTACAGTTGCTAGCTGCCATGTGGTGGTGCTGGGAATTGAACCCAAGTCTTCTGCAAAAGCCACCTCTCCAGTCCCAGGCAAAAGCTCCTTCTTAAACAACTGAATGGGAGGAATGTGTCTTGAGAAACATTTGAGTGGTAAACTGAACAAACTTGATAGGTTAGTTTTTGGAGACAGGATCTTCTATATCTGAGCCTAACTTCTCACTACGTAGTTAAGTATGACCCTAAACGTCTGATCTACCTGGGATTACAGGTGTATGCCACCACTCCCAGTTTATGAGGTGTTAGAGACTAGACCCAAGACTTCATGCATGCTAAGCAAGCACTTACCAACTGACCTATACCACAACAGGCTGGCGAGTTACTATAGAGAGGGGAACCTAGGACATAGGGCAGCTGTAAGTATAGGGTTATAACTATGGTCTCAACTAAAATAACCAGAATGTATCTGTGATCAGAGATGCAGGTACTTACAACTGGAGATTGCATTTTCATTTCCTGGCTGCTCAGTCCCGAGCAATCACACAAAAACTTACATTAATTACAAACTGTTTGGCCTATTAGCTCAGGCTTATTATTAACTAGCTCTTACAACTTAACCCATTTCCATTATTCCAAATTTTACCATGAGGCTCATGGCTTGTTATCTCACATCTTGCTTCTCCTGTGGCTGCTCATGTTTCTCTTGACTCTGCCTTCTATCTCTGCTTGGATTTCCTTCCTAGCTATATTCTTCCCTGCCATAGGCCAAATAGCTTCTTTATTAACCAATGGTAATAAAACATATTAACAGCATGCAGAGGGGAATCCCACATCAGGAACTGGTCATGTTCTCATCAAAGAACACCAGAGATGCAACAAGGGAGCAGTGGCCAAACACACAGGGAATTAGCATCACCACTTTGATTGGAAGAACAGGTGGTGTCAGAGTCAAAGGAGAAGAGTCACAGGTGGATAGGCAGCTGCTAGATCCCAAAGGGGAGAGGGAGGAGCCTGGCAAAGTCACCTATGACTGGAGTCTGAGTGTTGCTCCACCAGTTTAAATAGACAACAGGGTGCTTCTGCTACCCTTCAGAGGAGGTGGAGATGTGTCCATTTCAGGACATGAGAACTTTGAGGTGCCCAGGGAAGCACTCAAGGGCAGCTATCCAGCGGCTAGCAGGTACTGGCCCCAATTTCAAAGATGAGGTGGGGTGGGAAGGGCAGAACCACTTTCCAACCTCAGGCCATCAAGTCTGGTGCTTTTACCCTGTGAACCATGTCACCAGTCCAGACTCTGGGATTTTGCATGCTCAGTGTACATGTATATTTTTTGTGGGCTGCTCTGGGGATTTAACTGTGGCCAGCTTAGTATTTGCTACTTAGTATAACTTCAGCAGTTGGTGTTTGTGTGTATGCAGTGAATGTGGAGGACAGAAAAAAAAAAAAAACAAAAAACAAAAACAAAAACCTCAGGTGTCATTCCTCAAATGCCACTTAAAATAAAAAAAAAAAAATAAAAAAAAAAAAAAAAAAAAAAAAACAAGGTCTCCCACTGGCCTGAACCTGCCAAGGAGGCTAAGCCAGCTGGCCAGTCAGCCACAGGGATCTACCTGTCTTTGCCATCAAACACCGGGATTACTGTTGGGGTAGACAGGCCATCTGTTTTAACTTATTTTAATCCTGAATCAACAGTAAAGTAGCTCCCATTTGTGCCCTTAGCTGTCTGCCGCACCATTCTTGAAGGAAGGACAGGAACACAGAGGACGGAGGAAGTTTCTATGCACTGTACAAGTACACACTGCACAGATAGAATTGAGGGCGTGAAGGATTTAGTAATGACTTGCCTGGGATACATTAAATCACACAAAGCAGAATTTAGCTAAGGGAGTGCTGCCTCCAAAATATCCAAAGGTAAGTAGTATGCTAACCAGGCCTATTGAGAAATAAGCAAAATTAGGTGCTGGAGAGATGGCTCAGTAGTTAAAGACCTCGGGCTGCTCTTCCAGAGGACCTGGGTTCAATTCCCAACACCCCATGGCTGTAACTTCAGTTCTAGGAGACCTGACACCCTCATACAGACATACATGCAGGCAAAATACCAATGCATACAAAATAAAAAACCAAATTATTAAAAAAAGAAATAAGCAAAATTTACTGGGCAGTGGCAGTGTAATTCTTTAATCCCAGCACTTGGGAGGCAGAGGCAGGAGGATTTCTGTGAGTTCGAGGCCAGCCTGGTCTACAGAGATCGTTCCAGAACGGCCAAGGTTACACAGAGAAACCCTGTTTCTAACCTATCGCCCCCTAAAGAAAAAAGAAAGAAAGAAGCAGAACTTGCAATGTTCACCAGTACTGACCAGCCATTAGCCCCATCCCCAAAGAACACGCCTTATGAGGAAGCTCAAGGAGCCTGTGCAGGGCCATAACTACTACAGTCCTGGTCTGCCACTAAGTCCCTTTGTGCTCTCATCAGGAAAAGCATAACTCTGCCAGGTGGACAGGATGACCCTGGGTACCAAGTCTTCAAGGACAACACTGAGGTACTTAAATAATTCTGACAACGTCTTGGCCCTACAATCTCCCATCTGCCCAGGTGCTCAGACTGGAGTTTCCCATCTTTACTTAGTAAGTTCAAGATGTAATCGGGGTCTGGACCTGAGAGATATTTGAGGGGGATGGTGTATACAAGATGCACCAGCCTAACATGGATGTGAGGTAGTAAAACCTTCTATCCGAGGCTGGCACCCTTGGGCAGCACCGTATCTGGTTGCAGGTAAAGAACTTTTCCTTTACGGATCTCTAACTGTTCAGCGTGACTTCTCATGTCATGTATGTAACACTACTATGCCAGGCTTTTTTTTTGGGGGGGGATTTCTGGGGATTGAATTCACTACCTGTCAACTGAGCTGTTGACTCTGCCTCTAGGTCAGTGGTCCTCAACCTGTGGGTCATGTGGGGGGGGGGTCGAACGACCCTTTCACAGGGGTTGCATATTAGGTATCCCACATATCAGATATTTACAACAGTAGCAAAATTACTGTTATGAAGTATCAATAAAAATAATTTACAATCGACAGTCACCACCAAGAGGAACTGGGTTGCAGAACTAGGTATTGTTTCCCCCCACATCCTCCCCAACACAGATGGGAAATCAAGCCTCGAGTAAGAGAAATATCTGAAGTAATAGGGTAATTAGGGCAAAGAAAGGATAAAAACCTAGATCTCATGCCAGGTGCCAGCTCCCACACAGGAAGCACAGGGAAGCAGTGATGGTACACCCAGGGCTAGTAACAGGCTTGGGACAGCAAAAGTAGCGATTTATTGTATCCAGCCTAGAACAGTGGGTTTAGAGTAACCTCCAGCCAGGGGACAAAGCGTGGTCAGAGGACAAAAGAAATCAGTCTAAAGAAAGGGAGGATTCTGGGGCTGGAGCGAATGCTCAGCAGTTAACAGCCCATACTTTTCTTAGAGTCCCAGAGTGTGGTCCCCAGCACTCACAATAGGCAGCTCACAACCTAAGAGCTGCCTGTAATTCCAGTGCTAAAAGGGGATGGGACCTCCGACCTCCACGGGCAACTACACTCACATAGAAATAGACATAATTTAAAATAATAAAAATAAAGCTTCAAAAATTTAAGAAACCAGTGGTGACAAACACCTTTAATCCCAGCACTTGGGAGGCAGAGGCAGACGGATATCACCCTGGGATACAATGTTTCAGGACAGTCAGGGTGGTTACACAAAGAAACACTGTCTCGGAAAAAAATTAAGAGAACTTTTTTCTTTACCTTAGAGGTCAAAAGATCCTGCGGAGGTTGTGAACCTCTGTGTGGGCGCTGGGAAATCCTGAGCAAGAACAAGCCCTCTTAACCTCTGATCCATCTCTCTAGCTCTTAAAGGGGGCATTTTTATAACTAGGCATAGGCTAATAGGACTTTTTTGTTTGTTTTTCGAAACAGGGTTTCTCTGTGTATTTTTGGAGCCTGTCCTGGAACTCGCTCTATAGACCAGGCTGGCCTCGAGAACTCACAGAGATTTCCCCTGCCTCTGCTGGGATTAAAGGCGTGCGCCACCACCGCCTGGCAGGATTTTTTTTTTCTTAGTGACAAGGTTCTCCTATGTGGTCCAGGATAACACATTCTCCATGATCCTCCAATCTCGGCCACTTAAAAAAGGATGGACTAATTCTGGTTTATTATTTATCTACAGGGAGATATTCATCCTGTATCCCCGGGGCGACGTCTAAGTCCTCATCACCCCCGCCTCGGAACTGCAGTTAAACTGAATTTTCGTGCCACCACGCCTGGTTCTTGCAGTGACGAGTGAAACCTTGCGGCCTCATCCCAAGCCCTTGCTAGCTTTTTCACAAGGACACCAAGCAATGGTGAAATCGTCAAAGACTCGGTCGCCAGCGCCACTCCGCAGAGCCCTCAGCACGCAGCGGAGCCGGCATCCAGCTTCCGCCCTTTCCCCGGTCCAGCCCACTGGGCCTGCGCACTCGCGGTGTCGGGCACGCAGCCGGAAGTGACGCCACCGCACCTACTCCGCGGGAACCATGCCAGGCCGCGGCAGAGCCTCTAGGCTGCCGGGCGCTTCCGGAACTTTGAGCTGTACGCGCTTGAGTCATCACGTAGACTGGCTGGGCTGCGGGACGGAGGGGTGACGTATGAGTCGTGACGAGAGAGGTGGGCGGGTCGAAGAGAAGAGTGTTCGGCGTTAGCCCCGCCTCTTAAAGCTAGCGGGACCTCTCCACGCGGCCTCAGAGCGCGCCCGCGGTGCGGCTCCTTTAAAGGCCGTGGTGACACGTGTGTGAGGCTCTGGAGGCCCGGATGGTGTGCGTGCGGGCCTGGCCCGGAGCGGACGCTCTCGCTGCGCCGGCCTTCCGCGGGCCCCTGAGAGGCCTGTGAGGCGGAGGTTGAGCCCGGCGGAGAGCAGGTGCGTCCGCGCGGCTAGGGACGAGGGCGGGCGGGAGGTGCGCGCCGTACCCGCGGGTCTTGGGGACTCCGGCGAAGGCTGACAGGTGCGTGGCCGGCGACGGTGTCCGGGGCCGCGGGGAGGAGGACGGGGGATGCGAGCGGCGTAGGGAACACTGAGGAGGGATGGCGCGTGAGGAGCGTGGAGGAAGGAGGGAGGACGGGACCGGTGATGGCGAGGGGCGCCTGCGAACCCCGGAGTGGCCAGGGAATTGCATCAGTCGCTCTGCATCCCGGGGTTCTTCCGGAACTTGGGGTCGTATGGTTCTGGGTGACCCCGAGGTTGCGCTCTCGGTGCGGGTGGTTCCTCAGAATCTTCCCGGGGCTGCAGACCTCAGGGTAGCCAGGCAGAGCCAAAGCCGAGCTTGTAGCCTAGGGCGGTGACAGCTCTGTAGCGCGGGATCCGTACCGAATTGTTGTAATGGCAGGACCGCGTTCGAACCCAAATGCTCCTTGCTGCTTGTGAGTGTGTGTGTGCGCGCGCGTGCCTGCCTGCGTCTGGCGCATCCCTCAGGGATGGAGATGGTGGAATAGAATCTTAAAACAGACATACCCCGGCATCTGCATAGTCTGGCTTAGAAGTGGATGCCCAAGAGACATGTAGTTCACCTGTGCCTGGCTCGGCATGCTCTGCGGTGGGGAACCGGGGCGGCCCCAGCCCTGTCTCCCTTCTCCTCCAGCATGTAATTGACCCCATAAGTCTTAAGGGAGGTTTTCTTGGAAAACGTTTTAAAGAGAGAGAGGCTCTGTTTAAATGCTGCCTGTCTGAATGGAGGGGCCAGGCTTGAGCTCAGAACTGGGTATGCATATTGAGGGCACAGCGTAGCCTAGCCCTTAAGAGATCTGGGTAGGTGAGCGCATCCCTCAGCCTCAGCCACACTTGCTGCGCGTGCACGGCGGAGGGCTTGCAGGGAATCACCAGAGCATTTTTCTTGGTTCCTATATCACGCAGCTTTCTGCCATTTCTTCACATTATCCTGACCAAGTGAACCAGAAGGTGCTTCTGGCAAATGACTTTTTTAACGTTCCCATTTGGTCATCCTTGGACCACAGTAGGCCAGGACAAAGGTCTCACCTCCCCGTGGGAAGGTCGGATTTTGGAAGTGATGTCAACGGAACTTTCAGAAGTCAGGCTGTCCTCCTTCTGCAGCTTGAGGACGTTCTGTGGGGGTATTGGCTAGATGGAAGGGACATTCTGAGGCATGCTGCATGAGAACCTGGCATGGGGAGGGGAACCAAGACTGAGCAGTCATCAAGCCCATCCGTGGTGCATTGTGCTGACTGTGCTGTCCTTTGGATTTGCGTGTGTTTGAACAGATGGAAAATGCCTTTATATGATCAAGTTGACTGTGTGGAAATGGAAGAAAAGGTTTATAGTTAAAGTAAAATTTCATGACTATTTTCTTAAAAAGAAAATACCTGGCTAATGAAATCAAAAAAGTTTGAGGTTTTCATCCATCATTCCTATTGTCTCGTCGTCTGTGGACATGATCTTCGGACTGGAGTTGCCCCGTAGGTTTGAGAAGCGTGACGATGGTGATGTAGAGTGGAGGACAGGGCAGCCAGGTTGTGGATTTAGTGGTGTGCTAGTACAGTTGTCCTTGGACTCTGAATTCAGAGCTTCTTAAGTCTTGCTCCGTAGCCCAGGCTAGCCTTAAATGTTTGATCCCCTTGCTTCTGTTTCTTGAATGTTGGGGTTATGGACATGCATCTCTGTGCCTGGCTTCCTTTCACCTTAGTGATGCCGCTTTCCTGGTAGAAGGTCATACATAGTTCACACAAGAAAGCGGTTTACGGGGCCCGCGGGAGAAGCCAGTCATGGGTGACAGTCTCGCTGCTCATCCTCCAGGTGCTGGCACCCATTCTGGACTCTACACTTGGCAGTGTTGGTGACTGAGCAGGCTGAAGTCCAGGAAGGCACCTGCTGGGTCAGCTCCGTCCCTCCCTTGAGAGCCTGATTCCCTGCTGCAGAGAAAAGCAGCAGCCGGCACAGACACCCCAGGTAAGCCCTGGACGCTGCCTCGTCTTTATTTCTTCCAGTGACCCGAACCTGGCAGTGGCTGGCCTGTGGGTGAAGGTCTTTGTGAGTCCCCACCACAGAAGGCTTTAGGACTGGTGCTTGCTTTGTTTTTGTTATTTGTTTTGGGGTCTACCCGTGTAGCTGACTCCTGGATAGTCGGGTAGTGGGTGTCATGTGTCTGATGTGAATGAGCAGTTCCAGGTCTGTATGTTTGTAAGTGTGGCTCGAGTAGCTAATGGCGGGCAGGATGGGGTGCGGGCGACAGTCTGATGATGACGGGGCTCATCTTTGTTGCCGTGTCTGCTGTTGTCCTGGCTGACTGTGCCTGTGCCTGTTAGGAGCCGCTGTGCAGCAGGCTTCCTGGCTAATCCTTGTAGCCACCTCCCAGTTAACCATCTGAGCCTGGGCCCACGTGGAGATAAAATACACAGGTCTGCCCTTGTGGAGCCTGGGTCCCTGTTGCCCACTTAGCTTTACTTCTCAAGCTCTTCAGTCGGCAACAGATAGAGTGTGTGTGTGTGTGTGTGTGTGTGTGTGTGTGTGTCTGTCTGTCTGTCTGTCTGTCTGTCTGCCTGCCTGCCTGCCTGCCTGCCTGCCTGCCTGTCTGTCTCATCTGGTTGAGACATGGTCATAGTCTGTAGCCCATGCCGGGCTAGAAGTCACAGTAGTCCTTCTGCTTCAACCTCCCAAGTGCTGGGAGTAAGGCAGCACTGAGCAGCATGCCCAGCTGAGAGAGCAGATCTGTATGTATGCTGCACCATGGAAATAGAATGGCTAAATGCAAGGTCAAAGTTCACAGCAGCTACATGAGAAAAATAAGAAAGGTAAAATTGATTTTTGTAATATATTTTATTTGAATCAGGCTATGTAAGATAATGACATTTCAACATGTACCAGGTGAGAGATGGAGATGCCATGTGTCGTTTTCTTAAAGTAAACCATGGAAACCTGATGGTGACTCCCATAGCTCTCGGCCTGGACCAGGCTGTCCACATGCTTGGTATCGAATGTGGCCCCTGACCTCTGTAGAAGAGCACAGAGAGGCCTGTGCAGAAAAGTCTGGCCATCTGTCTTATGTTGATTCTTGTGTGAGTGTGCACATATGCTTGGTTTTTGTTTTGAGAGGTTCTCTGGGGCTGGAGATGTCTCTGGTTAGGAGCTTTGGCTGTTCTTCTAGAGAGAACTGGGTTCAATTCCCACCACCAACATGACAGTTCATAACTGTAACTCCAGTTCCAGGGGATCTGTTGTACCAGGCATGCATGTGTTGCACTTATTTGTGTAGGCAGGCAAGATACCCATATATGTAAAATAAAATAAATCTTGAGAGAGACAGACAGACACACTCTCACTGTGTAACCCTGGCTGGCCTGGAACTCTGTGTAAAGCAGGCTGATCTCCAATTCACTGAGATCCACAAGGATTTGCCTTCCAAGTTCTGGGATTAAAGGTTTGTGGACTATTCCCAGCCAACATTTCTTTTTTTAATATTTATTCTTAATTATACATAGTTGTTGGTGTACATGTGAATGCAAGTGCTTGTGAATTCTAGAAGAGGGTATTGGACGCCCTGGATCTGGCTATACGTGGTTGTGAGCTGCTTGGCCTGAGTGCTGGGAACTGCACTTGGTCCTCTTCAAGAGCGGTGCATGCACTAAGTCATCTCTACAACCCCCCTCCAATTCGTTTTTCACATTTGCTGCCTGAAACCAGAGCGTGTGAGAATATGCCGTCCACTGGTTTTTAAATAGTTTCAGGAAATAATGCCAGTGGTCATATGCAGCGCTGCTTGCTCTGCCTTTAGCTGCCCCTGTGCCTGTAGCTGTCCTGATGGCTGCTGAGTAGAAGGAGCAGGCAGAAGTCGTGTACTTGCTCTGGGATGTAGCTGTTTATGGGTCTGGGGTTCTTTCCACCCCACAGGAATGCACCATGCCAATAGTAGATAAGCTGAAGGAGGCTCTTAAGCCTGGCCGCAAGGACTCAGCAGAGGATGGGGACCTGGGCAAGCTGCTGGCCGCCTCTGCCAAGAAGGTCCTTTTGCAGAGGATTGAGTTTGAACCTGCCACCAAGAGCTTCTCCTACCAGCTAGAGTCCTTGAAGAGCAAGTATGTGCTGCTGAACTCCAGGGCCGACGGAGCGAGTCGCCACAAGAGTGGAGATGAGCTACAGCCCAGGAAACAAGGTACTGGGGGCTGTGTTTTGGCCCAAGTGAGTAGCCCTGAGTTGGCAGCTGGAGTAGTTTTGGGCTTCCAGGAGTCAGTGGTCTGTCATAATAGCTGTCATGATACAGGGTGACCGGGAAGGATATCTGTGTACTTACCCATTCCTTGAATGTGACCTCCTTCTTTAGTGAGGTCAGAAAGCAGGTCCAAGGGGCTAAGGAATGGCTCAGCCAATGAAAGCGTTAGCTGTGTGAGTCTGCAGCTCAAGCCCACAGAAATGGCTGGATTGAGTGCTCTGGTATGCCTGTCACCCCAGCACCCCTGCAGAGAGAGGGGAGGAGACCTGAGGATCAGCAGGAAGCTCATGGACAGCTCACTTGGAGTGTGCGTGTGAGGGAGAAACAATTGGAGACACTCTGCCTCAGTGTGGGGGAAGGTGGAGAGTCGAATCCTAAAAGTTGTCCTCTGACCCCGACACACACGCCATCTTACTCTCATGTATACCTACACACAGTTTCAGGGGGGAGAGAACGTGGGGGATGAAAATACAGATGTCGGGTGGGTTCCTTGGCGCACAGTATGGCGCAGAGCTGGGACCCACTGCTTCTTCTCATCACAGGGGCCTTGAGCTCTGAACTGAGCTTGGAAGGTCCCTGGGATGACCTGGTCTCATCTTTTTCTCTTCTAGGCACCGAGCGTGTGTCTGGAAGTGGAGGCGACGGAGTCCCTGCCCCACAGAAAGTGCTCTTCCCTATGGAGAGACTGTCGCTGAGGTGGGAGCGCGTTTTCCGCGTTGGCGCAGGGCTGCACAACCTGGGTAACACCTGCTTCCTGAACTCCACCATTCAGTGCTTGACCTACACGCCGCCTCTGGCCAACTACCTGCTCTCCAAAGAGCACGCACGGAGCTGTGAGTGGGGCTTACAGTGGGCTTCGGTGTGAGTCACCTGAACCAGGCAGTCCCTCACTTTAACACCAGCTAGCTAGACCCCTGTGTATGAGGGGCTGTCGTTCTGTCTGTCTGACAGTTAGAGTGAAGCTAATGGGACATGGTGGTTGACACAGTGAGGGGAATTTCGTCTGCTATTGTATAGGCCATGTGTGGGTCTCACTCAGGCAGGGTCATGCTCTTTAGAGAGAAGGGTTTTTGAAAGATGCCTCCTCACAGCGTCTGTTCAACTATCTTGTGTGTATGCTAAACCAATTTTGGGAACCAAACATGCCCCAAAGTAGAAATTAAAATCGGGTGAAGAAGCTGGAGTGGTGAGATTTACCAGAGCTAGCTCATGTTACTCCTTCAGTAGCCCTTCTAGTGAACACTAGCTTATGCTGAGGGGTTCTTAAACCTGGAGAAGCAAAACCTGTCCTGCCTTACTGATGAACACTCTAAACGTGTTAGCTAATACGAAAGCATCTTGGGCAGCTTGAAATCATCTGGAGAACTGGGGTTCCTCCTGAGAGTACAGGCATCCTGTAGGAAAGCCTCCCACAGATGCTCAGCATGCTGCGAGAGCCTCTGCCTATCTGTGCCCCAGTTCTGCCGCTAAACTTAGTTGGATCTTTAGAATGTTCTTTGGCTTTCTTCTGCCCCCTGTCCCTGCTTTACAGAAGAATACTGGCTTTCATACAGAATTGTAAGGATGAAATGAATTCTATCAAAGGCTTGGTCTTATATCACTTGGCACAGAGGGTGTGCTGTGGGTGTCTAGGTGGTCAGGTAGTCGCTATATTAGTGGAGTGAGAGAGGATGCTTGCCTGGAAAACTTGACGGTGATAACAAACCCTCTTAGAGTAGTAGAAGGGCCTTTCCCTTCTGATAGTTCACAGAAGGCGGCTGAGCATTATCCTAGGTAGTGACCTTGTAAGTATGTACTGTAAGGTACAGTCAAACGTGGGTGACCACATTGCCACTCTGTAAGACTGCTAGAAAAGGAAAGCGCACGCCTTTAATCCCAGCACTCAGGAGGCAGAGGCAGGCGGATCTCTGTGAGTTGGAGACCAGCCTGGTCTACCGAGCTAGTTCCAGGACAGGCTCCAAAGCCACAGAGAAACCCTGTCTCAAAAAAAAAAAAAAAAAAAAAAAAAAAAAAAGAAAAGAAAAGAAAAGAAAAGGAAAGTGCTCTAAAAACAGTATTCTAGTCAGACACAGCGGCTCATGCCTTTAATTTCAGCTCTTGATAGGCAGAGGCAAGGGCAACCTGGTCTACACAGAGTTCCAGGCCAGCCCGGGCTACATAGTGAAGTTCTGTCTCAGAAAAGAAAAGAAAGAAAGGGGGCTGGAGAGATACAGCTTAGCGGTTAAGAGCACAGGGGACCTGGGTTCAAGTCTCAGCACCCACATGGCAGCTCACAACTATCAGTAACTCCAGGATCTGACACCCTCACACAGACATACATACAGGCAAAACACCAATACACATAAAATAAAATAAAATAAAATAAAATAAAATAAAATAAATGGAAAAAAAAGTGTTTCTGCATAAGTCACTAAACCCACATACGTGTATGTATTTTTTTTTGAAAGAAAAACTTTTGTATCCAAAACCAACTCCAAGAACCCAACCTTAGCTGGAGTGAATTAGTCTCATATAAAGTGACTCAGTGGCTCTTGCAGAGGACCTGGGTTCAATCCCCTGCACCTACATGGTGGCTCACAACCATTTGTAACTCCAGTTACCTGACACCCTCTTCTGTCATCCAAAGGTAGCAGGCATACAGACGATATACAGACATACACATGGGCCAAATGCTCATTAAACATAAAATAAAAAACAAATCTTTTTAAAAAACAGTGTACATAAGTATATTTTATCTTCTGAACAAATCTTAGTAACATAATGTCCAGTGGGCAGGAAAGTCACAGAAAACACATAAGGGGTGTGTGTGTTTGTCAGTTCACATGCGCAAGCAGATGCAGAGGAACAGAAGTACATTGAATGTTCATCACTTTCTACCTTGTTTTTTTGAGGAGGATTGCTCACTAAACCAGGATCTCACTGGGCTAGGATGGGTTAGCAAACTCCCAGGATCAGTCTGCCTGTCTCAGTGCCCTTCTGCAAGGCTGGGATTTCAGGCCTAGGTGGCCATGCCCAGCATGAGTGTTGGAGCTTTGAAATCATGTCCTCTTGCTTTCAAAGGAAGCACTCTCCCTACTAAGCCTGTCCCCAGCTCATAGATAATGAGACTTTAAAGAAAACAATGGCCAGACAGTGGTGGCGCATGAGCAAGTTCCAGGATAGCCAGGGCTACACAGAGAATCCCTGTTTTCACTTAGGAAGAGAGAAAATAAAAAGTCACAGGTGGGAGGGTGGTGGCTAAAGTTAGGAGTCAGATCAGGCTGGATCCAGAGGCAGATGGATGGGATAGGAGGAGTGGCGTTAACGTAACGTTGAGCTGCGCGATGAGCTCAAGAGCCTTCTGTTACTTAAAGGAGTGAGTGTGTCTGGGGTAGCACCCTTGTTCATGCTGTACAGGGTCAGGGTTTAATCTCCGCTGCTGCCAGAAATACTCACAGCTCGGAGAGGAAGGGCTGGGAGTGTTCAGACTGTCGTCTTGACCTCACGGCCTTGGCAGTCAGATCCTCCTACCGAGCCTTATATAAGTGCTTTCTTCTGTTCTTTTCTTGTCCGCTCTTTCCCTTTAGAGTCCTCCATTTTTCGGTCGCTCCACAGGGGTCTTTTGAACCATTTTTCAGCTTTGTGGGTTGATTCAGTTAAGCGGTGATATAAGTGAATCCTGGTTGCCTGGTTAGCTGCAGTGTGGTTCGGCAGGCATGGAGTACCACAGCTGTGGTCTGTATCCTCTGTGTGGGTCACCTGACTGTGAGCAGCAACTACCTATCCAGGAGCAGCCAGTGCTGCTGGTGAGGGGTCAGTACACTGGTCTCAGCTACTGAGAGTAGCACTAATTGGTTTGGGTTGGATTTCGTGTGACAAGATTGGCCTGAAGCATCATGTTCAGGGTTTGTCTCATAGAATTGAAGGTGTACCTGCCAGCACAGCAGGCAGCTAGCCTGTGGCAGGCAGCCAAGGTTCAGAGGTGTAAGTGACCTCAGTCTTCACAAAGCTGACAGCTTCTTTTGTTACAGAAATTTCTCTTCTAGGTGTATTCCTTAGTGCATAAGGAGAAAAATGGCAGGTCCATTCATTGCAGTGGTGGTAGATGTGAAAAAGTGGAGTTTGTTGGGGTGGATACCATAAGTAGATCTGTCTGTCCATTTGTGGAATGTTCCAGCTGTAGAACCAGGGGAAAGAGCTGGGTGGGCAGCATGGATGTCAGGAAAGCAAATTGCAGGTGTATGGCATAGCCGGCACACCTCCGTGAGCCTGTTGACTTGTGGCCGTGATGGTACCATTCGTGTGTTACAGTGAGCAGGAACTGTATTGGGTCAAGGTACCTGTGGGGGAAGGATTGTGGGGAGTTGGACTATGATAATCAGCGTTTCACTTATAGCCCCCCAAGACCGTTGAAGCAGGGTGGGGTCATGTTCTTTCTACATCTATTTTAAAAGTCAGTTTCAAGGCAGGAGTGTATCCTGTTCTAGTGCAGTGTTTAATGAGAAACTAGTCCATTTATATAAGCATCAGGCTTGCTGGTCAGTAGCTTCTGTTGAACTTCTAGGCTGTCATACGTAGCCTGTGTTGCGTTCACCCTGCACGTGAAGTGAGGATGTCATTATGGGTTGTCTGGAAATTACTTACCCTAAAGTTGCTTCTTGCCCACTGTAGGTCACCAAGGAAGCTTCTGCATGCTGTGTGTCATGCAGAACCACATGGTCCAGGCCTTTGCCAACAGCGGCAATGCCATCAAGCCCGTTTCCTTCATCAGAGACCTGAAAAGTAAGAAAGGATTTTGGTTGAGTATCTGTCTGCCAAGTACTGGCTCTGTGGTTGGAGGAAGGAGGAGAAAAACCATGGATGAAGTCTCAGGAATCCTTATGTATGGAAGGTCCCACATAATGGTGCAGACCCCAGCATGGTAGTTAGTATGCATACGTGTGCTCAGTGTTTCACTGAAGGAAGGCTTTCTCTGGGCACTGCTTGGAAGAATAGTTAGGCTTTTAGCCAGGTGGGAGGGCTGTGTCTGAAATTAAGACACAGGTGAGCATGAAAGCTGGGAGAGGGGTGGGGTGAGGGAGATGTGCACTGATGTGCGCTGTCGAGACCCTGTCTTCTAGTCACATGGCACTCTGACATGATGCTGGGTTCTGTGAAAGTAGTGGCCTCCAACACTCAAGATCCTTTTGCATCTTTCTCTTCTTCCTCCAGAGATCGCCCGGCACTTCCGCTTCGGGAACCAAGAGGACGCACACGAATTCCTGCGGTACACCATCGATGCCATGCAGAAGGCCTGCTTGAACGGCTATGCTAAGTATGTGTCTCACTTCCCTACACGTGCTACTTGGCTGAGGACACCTTCTTTATTTTGGGGGCAGCGCAGCATCCTTGTGAACACAGCCAACCTCCCTCTAGCCATCCTCTGAGGTGTTTGTGTTGTTGCCCAGGTCTGACTACCTGGTGCTCTGCAGCCTGGGCCATTAAGCTCTGTTGGAGGGAGCTGCTCTAGAAAATTTCTTGAAGCTGGGCGGTGGTGGCATACGCCTTTAATTCCAGCACTTGGGAGGCAGAGGCAGGCAGATCTCAATGAGTTCAAATCCAGCCTGGTCTACAAAGTGGGCTCCAGGATAGCCAGGACTGTTTCACAGAGAAACCCTGTCTCAAAAAAAAAAAAAAAAAAAAAAGCTTCAAAAGTTGACCTGTAGCCATGAACTTGTTCAGCCTCTCTAAAACTACGTCTTTACTTTGAAATAGAGAAGGAAGTGGGGGCTCACACTTAGAGAAAGAAGGTAGGGAGATCACACTTAGAAATGAGGGAACTCACACTTAGAGAAGGAAGCAGGGGCTTCACACGTGGGGAAGGAATGGGGGACTCACTTCCATGAAAATGCAAAAACATGGAGGAAAACATAGCATGTGGAAAGCTATAATTCTTTTGGGGGGGGCGGGGAGGGGGTTGAGACAAATTTTCTCTGTGTAGCTTTGGAGCCTGTCCTAGAACTCACTCTGTAGACCAGGCTGGCCTTGAACTCACAGAGATCAATCTGCCTCTGCCTCCTGAGTGCTAGGTTTAAAGCTGTGCACCACCACCCAGCTGAAAAGTTATAATTCTTAAAGATCTTATTCTGTTTGATGCTAGATTGTTTTCTCTTTTTTTTCAGTGTTTTAGTCAGGGTCTAACTGTGTCGCCTAAACTGGCCTCACGCTCTTGGTCCTGCTGCCTCATTTCCCAGAGCAGGAGTCCAGAAGTGTAGCGCCTCACTTCACTGTTTTCCACGTGTGAGAGCGTGGAACACAGCTGGTTACTCTGTGCAGCAGGTACTCCATGGCTGCCCAGTTTCTCATTCATAGAAGGTGGCATTAGCCTAAGACCCGGCTTTGTAACTGCATCTTTCTGGAATATCTGTGGAAGGTGATCTGTGCTACAGAAGTGGCTCTCACCTGTGACGTTGTTTGCTGTGGTCTCCTGTGCTGCAGTTCTGTGTTGCTGACTTAGCTTTGGAGGGTCTGTAGTTCGTTCTGTGACATTTACCACACAGTCTGGTCTCTGGTGGTTTTCTGTCTTTAGGCCCAGGTCCACTTTCACTTGGACAGGTTCTCTCTGCAGTCTCCACTCAGAAAGGCTGTTCCTTTATTGTTTGTTTTCTTTCTTTCTTTTTTTTTTTTTAATTTGATTTGGAGTTTGGTTTTCATTTTTGTAGACTAGGTTGGCCTTGAACTCAGAAATCTGCCTGCCTCTGCCTCCCAAGTGATAGGATTAAAGGTGTGCGCCACCACCGCCCAGTTCTTTTTTTTCCTTTGAGACTGGGTGGTGAGTAACCCTTGAACTCTTGATCCTTTTGCCTCTGCCACCCAAGTACTGGAATTGGGGTGTGCAGTTCCACCTTTTATTTTTAATTTATTTTTATCATTTTATGAGTGTGTCTGTGGATGTATATCTCTGTGAGTGAGTATCATGTGTGGGTTCCCATGGAGGCCAGAGGAGTATGTCAGATCCTCTGGAGCTGGAGTTACAGGCAGTCGTGAGCCACATGGCATGGGTGCTGGGAACTGAGCCAGGGTCCTCTGCAAGAGTAGCTAATCTTTCTTAACCACTGAGCCTTTTCTCCAACCCCAAATGAGATCTATGTTCTATCTTATTTTGTTTTTAGCGTGTGTTTGTTTATTTAAAGTCTTCTCTTTAGGATGTTTCTTCTGTCTCTTGAGTGTCTCAGGCTGTTTTGGTCCCTTTAGACCCTGTTGTCACTTTTCTCCTTTGGCCTGGGGATGGTTTTTACTGACAGACAGAGTTGCCTGCAGAACGCCTATGTATAGATTGAAGTTGCCTATGATTCTTTACTCCAGAGCCCATCTGTCTTTGGCCTGCACTGGGCAGTGTGCAGTGCACCTTCTTGCATTGATTTTTTTTTTTTTTTTTGGAGTGGCGTATATGTCCCTGCCCTCCAGTGTCAAGATGCTGTCTGTCGCTTGGCCTTCTTCAAGTGGTTTTGGAGCCTGCTGCCTCCACGTCCTTCAGTTCTCACAGCCCCTGTCCTGGGCCAGGGTGGAGCTGCATTTGACTCTCTTCTCCAGCCCCTGAGCAGTAGCTGCTTCCGACTGAAGGGCTGTGGACCTACTAATATGGGCAGTTGATTATCCCTTTTTTTTGATTAATAGTTGTAGTTTATATTTTTTCATTGCCTATCATTGCACAAAAAAAAAATTGTTTTCCAAAAGTTTTGGTGATAAGTGTTTAAAAGTTCACAGGAAAGCCTTGTACATCATCCATTCAGAGGGCAGTGAACTGTGCAGCATGGACTCTGGCCAGGTGCTGTCGGCCACAGGAGATGGCCTTGGGAGATCTCCACACTTCGTGCCCACTCAGTGGTAGTGGCTGAGGATGTAACCTCTGGCCGAGAATAGAACCTGGGGGAGTCAGCGAGCAGCTGAGAGCTGGCCACACTCTCCTATTGGTGTCGTCTTCTGGAGAATACTCCAGGCCTACCCCTAGTGTGGGAGGGTGGCTGTGGCAGGCCAGCCAAGTAGAGTACTGAGGTAGAGGAACTGTGCCTGGCCAGTCAGTGTGGTTTAGCGCTGCCCAGGTATCAGGAAAAAGGAAGGGCATGGTGGCCCTCCTCTGTTCACAGCCAGTCAAGAAATATTACTGAACCTGCAGCTTTAGCCTCCACAGCCCAGTGGAAGACATGGCAAGGGCCAATGCCATGGGTCCTAGGACTGGACCTGCCTCCCAGTCAAGGCTTGGGTCCTTCTATAGAGAGTGGAAAGCAGGGATACTATTGGATGAAGATGCTGGGGTGTTGAAATAGGAAGCGGCGGGGCTGCGTCCCCAACACCCCGGCCGCTTGGCTAGCTCATGCCCGAAATAACAACACACAAACTGTATTCATTTAAGAACTGCTTGGCCCATGAACTCTAACCCTTACAGGCTAATTCTCGCACCTGGACTAGCCCATTTCTAATGATGTGTGTAAGCACCCCAAGGTGCGCTTACCGGGAAGATTCTAGCCTCCGTCCATCATGGTGTCTCTGCTCCAGAGAGCAGAGCTGTTGAGTCTCCGGGAGCAGAGCAGAGTCTGACCTCACTTCCTCTTCCGCCCAGAATTCTATTCTGTTTATTCCGCCCACCTATCTTTTAACCTATCAGGGCCAGCAGTTTCTTTATTGCTCAGCCAATGAAATCAACAGATTGATATGACACTCCCACATCACTTCCCCTTTTTCTGTTTAAACAAAAAAAAAGAAGGCTTTAACTTTACATAGCAAAATTACATATAACAAAACAGTTATCAAGTAAAAATTACAATAATATATATCATAACTAAGGAAAACTATAACTATAGCTAACTATTCTTAACTCCATCAAACAGTCCAGAAAGATACAATATTACCTAAGCAAATAAGAAATAAGCAAACTCTCAAACTCTAGAAATGACAGAGACATCTCGCTGCCTGGACAGTCACCCAAAGTTCCTCTGTACCGTTGGGGCATCCACCTTCGGCCTACAGGCCCATAGTTTCCAGCAGACATTTCCACAAAGCAGGAAATTTCAAAGGCAGTCACTATCTGCTTGTCCTGAAGAATGTCTTGCAGGCTCTCTCATGAATCAGGAACCCCGAAAGATCATCTCACCTTTAGGCAAGTTCAGCAGTCCTCTCTCTGCGGGTTCTCTGTGTCCAGTTTATGCAATAGTCCAGGCAAGAGCAGTTTCTTGCCCAAATGGCTATCAAACTCCATAAGGATCCTCTTCGATGCCCATCTTCCTCTTGAAGTAGATTTGTGCTGCCAGGAGCAGAGTGTCTCATTGTCATAAAAAGTCCTAAGTTATTAAAACATTTAAAATGCCATATTCTATAATCTTTGAAAAATATGAAGAATGCCTATCTAAAATATATCTATGCATATCTAGAAAATCTTAACTAACATAACTACAAACTTAACTATTATTAATGATTATTCATTAACAACCTATATACATTACAAAATTAACCTTAAATTTAAATCACTAAAGCAAAATCCATATCAATGTAAATTATTCATACCTATATCATCTCCCCCTTTAAATGTAAAAGAACATTTATAAACCATATTTGGGAACATGGGCGCAGTTTTTTCTCTCCAAACTGCTTCCTGCTGAATGGGGGCGACGTTAATTAGGTCTTTCATGGTATAACCTGTGTGCCAGGCCCAGCTAGCTCAGTCGGTAGAGCAGGAAGTGAAGAGAGCGAGCAGAGGAAATAGCTGCTTTTTTAAAGGGAGAGAGACCACGCCCCAATGGGCTGGTATCACAGCAGCTATTGGTTGGAGGGGCGGAAGGACCTCCTGCAACACCGGGGTGTTCTGTGGAGTGGTCAAGTGGTTGTGAAAATTGAAGGTGCTGTTGTGGGGTGGGGGCCCAAGGAGACAGAGGTCTGATGAAGAGTTTAGGAATGCTGCTGGGGGCTGGAGTGGAGTAGGGCGTCATCTGTCAGCCGGTGCTGACGAGGGTGGGATGCTGGCTGTGAATAGCATGCCTGGCTGTGCTGTGCTGTCTTTGTCATGGTTGTGGCTTCCTTTTAGGTTGGATCGGCAGACGCAGGCTACTACCCTGGTGCATCAGATCTTTGGAGGGTATCTCAGGTCCCGAGGTAAGCAGATGATCTGAACTTTGAGCCAGGAAGTCCTCAGCATTCCCAGACAGGTGGGGTGTACCCCTAGCTGCAAGAGCGTGAGCTGGAGGTCCCAGGCCTTGTCTTTCTGACTGGCCACCCTTGCCCACCGTGGGACTGTCCCCTGAGGGAGTTGGAGAAGCAGTGTGTGACGTGATGAGTTCTTTCATCGCTCTCAGTCCTTGGGGTGAGGCCTGTGTTCTGCTGCAGAGGGCTTGTCCACTGGCCTGTGGGAGTAGCCAGGCAGGCAAGGCCTGATAAAAGAACCTGGCATGATCTGTATCTGTGTCTCCAGTTAAGGGACAGTCTCCTTTCGTGAGAGCTGAATTTAATGTTGTAGACCTGTGGTTCTGGGTGGTGCTCTGGTGGGTCCCAGCTGCCCACTGCCTCTGTGTTCTGTTGCAGTGAAATGCTCTGTGTGCAAGAGCGTCTCAGACACATACGATCCCTACTTGGACATAGCGCTGGAGATTCGGGTATGCTTGGCAGTGATCTGTGTTCCTGGGGGTGACGAGGGTGAGAGGGAGGCCAGAGGGATCAACAGCAAGAAAGGTGTGGGTCAGAATAGATGGGAATAAGGGCACTCGGCTCCCCTGTGTCCTCTGTTTGCAGCAGGGTGGTTGCCTCTGCTGCACATAGCACGAATAAGCCAACATTTGTGACCCAAAGTTCCTTCGCTCCATTTTTCAGCTTTCTCTGGTCACAGTACTGTTTTGTTTGGGGGGTGGGTCTTGCCTTTGTCTATGTAAATTCCTTCCTTAAAGAATAAAAAGTAAAACTTAGTTTTGTGTTCTGAGGCATCAATAGTGGCAGTGCCTCACACTGGGGCTTGAGGAGAGAACGCCTCTTTGCTGTCAGCCTATCCTTGCCTTTGCAGGGACCTTGAGTTTTTGAGCCACCCCAGCTGCAGTCACAGTGAAAGTGCCTGACTCATGATCTCACATGGCTGTCACCTGTCACCTCTAGAGAAGGGCACTGTCCGCTCCTTGCTCATCTGCTGGGGGTGGGGATGAGTTAGCAAGGCCAATATTTATGCAAGTCAGGTTTTATCACTTGCTGCCTCGGCCTGAAAAGACCTTAAATCTGGGACTTCGCGAGTCAGGCTTTTTCTCTTGCTGCTCATTCTGTTCTGTTTTCGTCCTCCTCAGCAAGCTGCAAATATTGTGCGTGCTCTGGAACTTTTCGTGAAACCAGATGTGCTGAGTGGAGAGAACGCCTATATGTGTGCTAAGTAAGTGTCATCTGCTTATAAGAAAGTGACTGTCCGGAACACTATAAATAGCTGCCTAACCCTCCTCAGGGATGACCACTGCTCACATTTCCTGAGTGGCCTTCATCTGGCTTATGGATGCAGCCCAGCAGCAGCCTGAGACCCATAACTGCTGCTCACCCAGCGCCTGTCCTTGTGACATGTATTAGTGTGTTGAAGAATAGTGCGCTGTTTTCCCTGTGTCTACCGTGGAAACTGCGTCAGAGAGGCAAAGGGTCTGATCCGTAGTCCCCCTCAGTGGATGCAGTGGAGAACCCTCCACCCTGCTCTCTTGATCTTCAATGAGACCTGTGTGCAGCTTCTGTTTTTAGGGGTCGGGTTATCCTCTGTCTCAGCACGAACAGTTGTCCTCATGAGCACACCCTGGGGGAGCTGGCACGGGGGTCATTTTAAAGCTGCAACCACCCAAAGTCCCTTCACTCCAATTTTCAGTTGGTCACAGCACTGGTTTGTTTGGGGGGTAGTTTGGAATTTTGTTTTGTTTTTGACTTGGGCAGGATCTCCCTCTGTAGCCCTGACTGACTTCATACTCACAGATCCACCTGCCCCACCCCCTGAGTACTGGGATTGAAGGCTAGCAACATTGCATTGGGCTTTCATTTTTGTTTTGAGACCAGGTCTCACCATGTAGCTCTGGCTGTCCTGGAACTCTCTGTAGACCAGGCTAGCCTCATTCACAGAGATCCACTTCTCTGCTTCCTGAGTGCTGGGGATTAAAGTCCTGAGCCACCATGTCCGGCCACATTGGGGTTTTTAGGATTTTTTTTGCTTTTATCCCTCTTTAAATTTGCTTCCCCTGGCTTGGGATGAGATTGTCTTTCATCTCAGTTTTCTGCCCGTTTCTCATCTGGCTGTGTTGTGCCTCCATGCTGGCCCTGTGTGCTTCCCATGTTTCACAGAGTCTCACCTCTCATTTAGGCTCCTGGTTGAGGGGTCTTCTTGCTTTGGGACTTGTGATTGTCTAGAGTGTGTGGGTTTAGCTTCAGATGCCTGTTGGCACAGGCCTTCCTGCTACTAAGGCAGCAGGACACCTGCCGAGCACACCAATAGCTTTTCTATTTGCTCTTGTAGGTGTAAGAAGAAGGTTCCAGCCAGCAAGCGCTTCACCATCCATAGAACATCCAATGTCCTAACTCTGTCCCTCAAGCGCTTTGCCAATTTCAGTGGGGGGAAGATCACCAAGGTGAGACACCCCGTTGATGTCCAGGTTGCTCTTGAGAAGAACAGGTCTAGGGATCTGCCTGTCTGTCTTTTACATTTTTTAATTATTTATTTATTTTGGTTTCTCGAGACAGGGTTTCTCTGTAGCTTTAGAGCCTGTCCTGGCACTTGCTCTTGTAGACCGCTCTGTTCTCAAACTCACAGAGATCCACCTGTCCTGCCTCCTGAGTGCAGGGTTTAAAGGCGTGTGCCACCACCGCCGGGCTTAAATTTTATTTTAGTTTATTCTATGTGTATGAGTGTTTTTGCCTCCTTGTATATCACTTGTAAGCTTGGTGCCCTCAGAGGCCAGAAGGAGGTGTTAGATTCCCTTGGAAATGTAGTTACAGACATTTGTGAGCCTCCTGTGATGCAGGGAATTAAACCTGGGTCCTCTAAGAACAGCCAGTGCTCTTAACTGCGAGTCATCTCTCCAGTCCCTAGACCCTTTTTTTTTTTCCTTTTTTTAATACAAGGTTTCTCTGTAGCTGTCCTCAGACTCAGAGATCCACCTACCTCTGGTATTTAAAGTGCTGGTATTAAAGGCATGTGACATTGCCTAGCTATAGAAGTTGTATCAAGTCTTGAATCTCTAAGAGGATTTATTATAAAGAATTGTCTAGGGTTGGTGAGATGGTTCAGTGTGTAAAGGCACCTACCACTAAGACTGATGACCTGGACTTGATTCCTGGGACCTGCTTGGTATAAAGAGAGAACTGACTCCTGAAACTTGCCATGCCATATACATATACCCATATGTATGTGTGTGTGCGTGTGTATACATGTATACATACATACCCACATAGATAAAATGTAATGGAAAGAACTAAACGTAACCTCCTGAGCTGGGTAGTGCAGATATGGTTGGTGGGGAAAATGCCATGGCGGTGTCCTGAGGAACTTAGGTTTCCTGTGAGCCCTTTTTGGCAGTAGTTCGGAGAAGTTCAGTTTGTTTGAATCTGAAGACTGTATTATAACAAAGTTAGGTCAGGGCTATGAGCCCATTGTTTACATATTGGCTTATGAAATTTTGTCATAGAAAGACATAGAAAAAAACTGGGTCTGGCAGCCCTTGCCTGTCATCCCCAGCACCTGGGATGTGGAGATGGAAGGGCTGCGAGTTCACGGGCAGCCAGACATAGGGAGTTGGAGTCTCTCCTCGGACACACAGTAAAGATTGGTCAAAGCAAACATTTCTGAGGCTATGGATATAAATAACCCGTATTCTGCTGCGTGTTACTTAGCTTTTCTTTTTTTAAACCAGGATGTTGGCTATCCCGAGTTCCTGAACATCCGCCCATACATGTCGCAGAGCAGTGGTGACCCTGTCATGTATGGGCTCTATGCTGTCCTGGTGCACTCAGGCTACAGCTGCCACGCTGGGCACTACTACTGCTATGTGAAGGTGAGTGTTGACGCCTGAGCGCAGCTGTGGGCAGGTGAACTTGTGCCACCCTCTGGGGCAAGTGACCAGTGCCCATAAAATCTAAACAAGGCCATTGTACTTTTTGGTTTTTTTTTTTTTTTTTTTTTTCTGGGAAACAGCAGTCCTTTGCATCTGTGTTTTGTTCCTCCATTTCGTGAATGTATAGAAAAAATGAGTTTTACACCATGGTCCTGCCGCCAGCAAAATGGCTCAGCAGGAAAATTGCTCACTGCCAAGCCTGAGTTCCATCCCAGGAACCCCCAGAGCGGGAGAACAGATTGACCTCCTTCAAGTTGTCCTCTGACTTCCATCCACACTTGCATGGCATGTGCACATGCCCCCCCCAATAAATAAATAAATGTGAATTTTAGGAGGTTTTTTTAAGGTTCATTAGTGGGTATGGTAAACCATGCCTTTGTAATTCCAGTATTCTGGAAGGTTGAGAGTTTGAGCTCAACTGAAAACACTGTGCGGCTCTGCCTTACACTTGAAGAGAAGTGTGCTTGTGGCCCATCTGTTGACTGCTGTTTTCTATAACCATCCCCTCCCACTGCTGCTCAGGCTAGCAATGGACAGTGGTACCAGATGAATGACTCCTTGGTCCATTCCAGCAATGTCAAGGTGGTTCTGAACCAGCAGGCCTACGTGCTCTTCTACCTGCGGTGAGTAGCCTCCACCCTCCCTGGATTGTCCTGCTCTAGAGCGTGTTCTGCTTGAGCCAGGGTTCTCGGCAGCGCTTTCCTGTCTGTAAGCTCCTGGGGATTGGCTGGAGGGGGAATGCTTGAACAGACCATCTCTAGACACATGTAGGGAGCTTGTGTCCTGGGAAGGACCTTTCAACCAAGCCCTGCTAGTGGGTGGGTGAAAACTGGATGACAGTGCGGGAGGGTTCTGACTGCCTACAGCAGTGGGTAGGTAATTGTCACTTATGCTGTTACCTTAATGAGGCCTTTGCCTTGGTGTGACAGTAGCCTGGGCAACTTCCTCCAGTGAAGTGACCCATTTCACACTGGGGATAGGCATGCAGCAGATCTTAAGAAGGCACCAGCAGAGACTGGCTATCCCTGAGGTGTTCTTGTCACTTGGTGCCACACTGCCACGTCTGGCAGATTTGGGGCTCTTTGGTTTTCTGGCTCCTGAGAATCTGCTCTAGAAGGGCTCTGTCCGAGGCTTCTGTCAAGCCTTAGAATGCAGAGGGCGCGGCGGGGGTTCTAGAAGACTGCTGAGACACTAGGGCCTCTGCTGCTCCTTGCATTGCTTTCTTGGCACAAGTAAGGAAACCCCAATCCCTTTCTTCCCCCTGCAGAATTCCAGGCTCTAAGAAAAGTCCTGAGGGCCCTGTCTCCAGGGTGGGCTCCACTCTTCCCAGTCGTCCCAGTATCATTCCAGATCACCCCAAGAAGAGCCCTGGCAATGGGGTCGTTTCTTCCCCACTGATGGCAAAGGTACTGTGTAAGTGGAAGAACTTGCCTGGCTGCTCTTCTGGTTCCTGCTTTGAACATTGCAGAAGTCTAGGGGTCTTCTCTCAGGGACCTTGCCATGGTGAGAGGAAGCTGTAGGCTGTGGCACTGTACCAACAATGTTATTTCTTCAGGTGGTTAGCAGCTGCCCTGGGAAGGGAAAGATAGGACTATAGGACTCAGCTGCTGCCCAGAGCGCTAGACAGACTCCCAGGGAAACACCCGCTGTTTTCTGTTAATGCTGGTATCCTGGTTGTAGTCATGGCCTTGTTTCTTTATAATTCTTTGATGCTAGATACAGGCATACCTGTGGGTAAAAGGATGCGAAGTCTGCATTTATTCAAATGGTTCAGAGTAAAAGCATGGATATGTCTATATACACACAAACATATACCCACATATACACAGTAATAAAACTTAGTCAGCTGTGGACTTCTGAATTTTAATCTACATGATTTAACTGCAGAGTTGGAAGTCATTGCAGCCATTTGGGAAGCTGGCAGCCTCGCTTGCAGAGGTGTCCCTGGTTGAAGGAGGCAAACCTGGGCATGCAGAAGCAGTGGCAGGTACAGCCACGAGGAAAAGGCTGCTTTACTTGCATGATCCAGTTCAGCACACACGCTCCTATACTGCACATTTGTAAAGCCGCCTTTGGAGGAGGAGGCCAGGTCTTCCTCTGTGTCCCAGGCTGGCCTTGAATTTGGAGTGCTCCTTCCACCTGTGCCTGCTGGGTGCTGGGATGTAACGATTACAGATGCGAGCTCTCACACCTGGTATCATTTCACTTGAAGTCACTTGCAGATGTAATATACAACAAATGACTTGATTTTGCAGAGAGAGATGTCAGGAAATAGCCTTTGTATGAGTAAGTTATCATAACATGTAGGCCAAAAACTCAGAAGACAGAAGTAATTAAACCTGAAAGGCGGCTTTGTAACTTTTTAATTGATAAGAAACATAGCTATTGGCTAAAGTAAAATGTAAAGTTTTGTATGCAAAATAAAATAAATATAAAAATTGCCAGGTGATGTTGGCTCACACCTTTAATCCCAGCACTCAGGAGGCAGAGACAGGTGGATCTGAATTTGAGGCCAGCCTCTAGATAGTGAGTTCCAGGACAGCCAGGTCAGTTACACAGAGAAACCCTGTCTTGAAAAACTGAGGGGCGGGGGCTGGAGAGATGGCTCAGAGGTTAAGAGCACTGGCTGCTCTTCCAGAGGTCCTGAGTTCAATTCCCAGCAACCACATGGTGGCTCACAACTATCTGTAATGAGATCTGGCACCCTCCTCTGGCGTGCAGGCATACATCGAGGCAGAATGTTGTATACATAATAAATAAATAAATCTTTAAAAAAAAGAAGAAGAAAAAGAAAAACTGAGGGGCTGGAGAGATGGTTCAGTGGTTAAGATCCGGAGGCCCTGAGTTCAATTTCCAGCACCCACATGATGGCTCACAACCATCTGCAGTGAGATCTGGTGCCCTCTTCTGTCCTGCTTGACTGTAGTGAGGTGGGGCCAAGGGCGGTGAAGGAAAACTTCACTGGAGGGCTGCCGTGGTGCAATGGGGGCCTCAGTTCTTTAAGAGGTAGCAGAAGTGCCGGGCGGTGGTGGCGCACGCCTTTAATCCCAGCACTCGGGAGGCAGAGGCAGGCGGATCTCTGTGCCAAGAGCTAGTTCCAGGACAGGCTCCAAAACCACAGAGAAACCCTGTCTCGAAAAACCAAAAAAAAAAAAAAANAAAAAAAAAAAAAAAAAAAAAAAAAGAGGTAGCAGAAGAAAATGACTCCCTTTTTTAAAGATGTATTTTAATTTTCTGTGTGTGGGTGCTTACTCTGCTTGCAAGTATATCTGTGCACCATGTACATGCAGTGCTCACAGAATCCAGAAGCCACCTGCATATGCTGGGAATTGAACCCAGGTCTTCTAGAAGTACAGCCAGTGTGCTCTTAACCACTGAGCCGTCCCACCAGTCCCCAAAACTAGTTCCCATTGACCTCCAGGAATTTTATTTTATTTATTTATTTTTTTAAATACAAAATTCTTTTTTTTTTTTTATTGAGAATAGGGAAAAAAAAGTTTCGCCTCCTCCCAGCCTCCCATTTCCCTCCCCCTCCCCCCAAACCTCCAGGAATTTTAGATTGATCTCTTGGACTTCTAAAATGACTTCTAAACTATCAAATGTTTTGTTTGCTTGTTTTAGTCAAGGTATAGGGAATAGTATAAGCCATGAAGAGATACATGGCTGCTAGTGAGACACTGAAGACTGGGCCTATCCTGTGAGGAGCCTTATAGCTTGTGGCACTATGATGAAATGGATACAGAGGACACTCAGTGGAAGACAATGTTTACATGATGGAGCCTTGCTACATTCTTTCCTTGTGTATTCTCTCAGATCTTGGTGAAACCTTGTTGCTTTTATAGGAAGGCAGTCCTAAAGTGCGGCTTGTTTTGTATACATGTCCTGAAGTATTTACCATTAGCCGTTCTAATCCAGTTGGCTCCCAGAAGCTACCCTTGATTGGGATGCCTGCTTTGGTTTGGCTGTATTCCTTGGGCAGTGCTCTCTTGGACTCTGAAGGCTTCCTTTCTTGCTCTTCTTTAGCGACAAGACTCTGTGATGATGAAAAAGCCACAGGCCCCTGAGGAGGTTGGTGTGCCTGTATCCAGGAATGGCTCCCTCCCAGCCCTGAAGTTACAGAATGGATGTGTTCCTGCAAAGACATCTGCTGGGTCTCCTTCCCCAAGACTCACCCCTACACCCACACACATGCCTACAATTCTGGATGAGCCTGGAAAGAAGGTGAAGAAGTCAGCTCCCCCACAGTCTCTCACCGCATCCCCCACTACTTCTCACGGCTCTCCTGGGACCAGCGAATCCAGGAGTCAGCGACCTGGGTCCTGGGCAAGCAGGGACACCATCTTCTCTACCTCCCCAAAGTTCCTGGTCAAAGCCTTTGCTAACGGGCATAGGCTGAAGGGGGAAGGCAGTGATGTGGACCTGGAGAAGGGGGCTTCGAGCGGCTCAAGCCCTGAGCACTCTGCCAGCAGTGACCCTGCCAAGGCTCCGCAGACCGCAGAGGGCAGAGCTACGCATTTCTGTGATTCTCAGGGAACAGACTGTCCCACCACTGGCCATTCCAAAGCACTGCTGAATGGAGCAGATCCCAAGATAGTGAAGCTGAAGTCCCCTGCCCTGAGCAGCACCGCCTCTGAGCCCACAAGCCTCATGTCTCCTCCACCAGCCAAAAAACTGGCCCTGTCGGCCAAGAAGGTGGGTCTGTGGGGGTCTCCTCTCTGGAAGTAACTTGTAAAATGTCACTTGGGACTCGATGTGGGCATAGGAAGATAGAACATCACAAAGAACTGTGGCCTCCTCTCCTTTCATCCAGAGGAAGAGTGTCTGTTGGCGTTCCCAGCCTTTTGCCAATTGAGAGCAGGTTGTCTAGGGTGGAGGTGGTGGTTTGAGGGGACACCAGTTACTTACCACCACAGGTGTCTGAGGAGTCTATGCTAAGAGTACTAACCAGTTCTCTGTAAACGGAGTCTGCTAGTTGAGCCACAGAGGAAGGACTGTGGGCTCTTGGACTGCTCAGGGTGGGAAGGACAGCTGAGCCATGGTGGCGGGAGGGACGTAGGGGACTGGGAAGGAGTTTCCCGTTCAGAGCTTGCGTGGGCAGTGAGTGATAGGTGGGAACTGTGCTGGGTGCTTGTTTAAATTCCTCCCTTTTTCCTTTTTATTTCTAACCAACAACACTCTCTGGTTCTTCTTCTGCCATCCCCTTTCTCCACCTACCCCCTCCTCCTTTTTTTTTTCTTCTATCCCTTTATTCATCTTTCTGGGCTCTTTTATTTTATTTTTATTTATTTTTCAATTTTATTTTCCCTCTTCACTCACGGAAACCTTTTTTAGACCACCAAGTTTTTATTTATGTCAATAACTGCAGGCCAGCACCCTGCGGAGGGCGACCGGCAATGACATCCGTTCACCTCCCCCCTCAGCATTCTCCGACCTCACCTACCCCATGAAAGCCACCCACCCCGTCGTTGCCTCCTCTGGGCCTGTCAGTAAAACCAGGTGAGCTTGGGCACAGGCCCCGGGGTGCCGACTCCTTCCTTCCTGTGGGTACGTGTACTTGGCTAGTGAAGAGCCATGGGTCATCGAGGACAGACGCCCCTCTTATCATCCCTGTCTGGTAAAAGAACCTCAGTTGATCAGAGTTGATCGTCTTCATAGTTCCAAGTCTTAAGTTTTCACCTGCCTGCCACAGCACGTTGTAACCTGGAGTGCTGGGCACTATGTTGACCTGTACCTCCTCAAGAAGTTAGACCCTGTGAGTCCAGAGGCTTGTGAACCCCTGTAGGGACATCTTTCCTGCCAGGGTCATGACTTGGTCTCCAACAGTGCTTCCATTCCTTAGCTCTGTAAAGCATCCAGGCTGCCAGCTGCATGTCAGGCTGGACAGGGAGACCTTAAGTGCTTTAGGATTCTTCAGAGCCCTTTAATCTCATCTGTAGACGATCTTTGTGATCCAGTGCGGTGCAGGAACACATGGTACTGGTGTCCCTTAGGAGTATTGAGTGGTATGATGTGAAGATTTATGGTTATCTGGGTTCACAGGGACCCAAATGCCTAAGCAGCTGGGAGATAGGAACAGAGAGGGCAAGAGTGAGGTCCTGGGTCACTGCTGGGCTCCTCCAATTCCAGGAGGCCGTTACATCTGTTGCTGCCTCCACCCCCACCCTGAGTGTGCATACGTCCTGTCTCTAGCATGACATTGTTGGTGTGTTCTTAAATATTAAGGTTCCCAAATGTTGAGGCGCTGGGGGGAGTTGTTCCTTCCTTGTCAGGATTTTGTGTGAGATGGGGTCTTCCTATATAGTCCAGGCTGGCCCCAGACTCAGATCCTCCTGCCTCTGCCTCCTCCATGCTGGGATTAAAGCTGCGTCACCACACTTGGCACAAGCTAACAAGCTATTTTGTTTTAATTGTTTTTTTTTAGGCTTCAGTGTATGGATGTTTTGCTTGCATGTATATCCGCACCATGCATGTGTGCCTGGTGCCCACAGGTTGGAAGAGAGGAGCTGGAGTTAAAGTGAATGTGAGCTACCTACCATTTGGGTGCTGGAAACTGAACCTACAAGAGCAACGAGTGCTCTTAAGTGCGGAGCCGTCTCTCCAGCCTCAGTGTAAATGTTTTCTTAAAGCTCCAGCAGACACTGAGAGTGACACTAATTTGGGTGGCACAGCTAGTCTTCCACTTGGGTGATAACAAGTGCAGCCTCCACGAATCCACTCAGCCTTTGAAGTGCCCACACAGGCATGCCTCACATACTCAGTCCCTACTTTATTCCTCTTACAATAGTTGCCTCTATGAAATTGGGTCCCCAGTCCCCAGCCCAGATCCAAAGGAACATAACTGTGGATGGTGCATAGCTTGTTTTGCTGCTCTTGGAATGCTCAGTCCCCAAGGGAACCATTGTGGCCTCTGGAGATTGGAAAATCAACCTGGACAGGATGTTTTGTTTATTTTAGCTCTTAACACATTTGAGTTGAAAACTTGGAAACGTAAGGATTTGGTTCCTTTGTTTTGCTTTTAGCTTTTGTTGTTTGAAGGGAGGGTTTGGGGGTTTGGTTTTGAGACAGAATCTCACTTACATAGCCCTGGCTGGCCAGGAGCTCACCTGTCTCTGCCTCCCACGAGCTGTGACTGAGGCTTATGTTGAGCTGCCCAGCTGATCTTGCTTGCTGTAGCCTTTGCATAACTCAGATTTGAAGATTGTTGGAGGATGACCTTGAACTTATGACCCTCCAGCCTCTATTCCCTAAGTTCTGGGTCACAGCAAGTGTCGACACACTCACTTGTATCATTTATCAGTCTGTTTGAAGAAAGGCTGTCAAATGGCACAGGCTGCTCTTCAACTTACTAAGTGGTAAAGGCTGCCCTCGACTGTCTGGTCTTCTTGCCTCAACCTCCTAAGTACTATGATTGCAGGTATGTGCCACCATGCCTGGATTTAAAAAGAATAGAATGTATAATGCTCAGATCTGTGCTCTGCTTGTAGCCCAGGGGTACAGTGCTTGCTTGGCATGCCCAAGGTTCCTGTTAAGTTTTCAACCTACCAAAAAAAAAAAAAAAAAACCAAAAAACTTTGTAACAAGAAACTGTGACATGGACTAACTTTGATTTTACATAGATTGAATTTTTTTTTTTTTGGTTTTTCGAGACAGGGTTTCTCTGTAGCTTTTGGTGCCGGTCCTGGAACTAGCTCTTGTAGGCCAGGCTGGCCTCGAACTCCCAGAGATCCGCCTGCCTCTGCCTCCCGAGTGCTGGGATTAAAGGCGTGCGCCACCACCGCCCGGCACATAGATTGAATTTTGTTAGCCTGCTTTTAAAAGCTATGGAATTTGCATGTGTATCTAAGAATCAGAGACAGAATAACCTTTTAAAATTCCAGGGTGAGCTGGATAGGGTGGCACTCACCTTTAACCCAGGCACTCAGGAGGCAGAGGCGAGCAGATCTCTGTGAGTTCGAGAACAGCCCGGTCTGCTTAGCCAGTTCTGGACCAGCCCGAACTACATAGAGAGATCTCGTCTCAAACCCTAACACGTGAAGGGAGCTGGGGTGAGGGTTGGCAGAGGAATGACTTGTGCAGGTCTTCTACAGTGACTTTCCCTGTACACTGTCTACAGGGCTGTTGCACCTGCTCCCCGACCATCTACCCTCCCGAAGCATTCCATCCACCCCCACTCTGCATCACTGTCCAGTAGTAGCGCCAAGCCCTTAGGGACATCAGAGCCACAGAGCTGCCGCTCCTCTGCCTGGATGCCCCTGCCTCAGGTCAACGGGCACTTCAAGTCCCACTTACACCAGCTGCCAGAGGCCAGCGAGGCCCCGCACAGCCCCTCCAGAAAGAGGAAAAAGACCCCTAATGGAGATCCCCAGAGACTGGGTATAGACACACATCTCCCACAGTGCCTCGGGGGAGCACCTGCAGCAGTACGCAAGAAGAGGAAGAAGAAGAAGTGCGTGGAGGATATGGCTACCACGGCTCCCCAGCAGAAAGGCCAGTCTCAGGACCAGAAGGAAGAGGGTACACAGCCCCAGGTAAATGACCATCAAGTGAGTCACATCCTGGACAGTCACCATGTAAGCAGCAGGAAAAGGAGGAAGAGGAAGAGATCAGAGAGACTTAGCCAGGAAGCCATCCTCTCCCAGAGTCTTCTACAGCATGGGTAAGAGCATGGCTGGGATGTATCCATAGCCTTCCCGGGTGGTGTGGGCTAACAGTACAGTGCTGGCCTTGACGTGGGGTGGAAAGTGTCCTGTGTGAGTTTATGCCAAAGGCTGAAAGAAGATAGCCACATCCAGGCCGTGGATATCACTGTGCATAAGAAGGGCCAAGAATTACAGGGTCATGTGGCCCCAGGCCAGGCTGTGTGTTTAGATGAGGTTGCAACAACATCCTGTGGATGCAGTATACGTGCCCCAGATAAAGCAAGGATTGTGTGTTATCTTCAGCATCATGCTGACTGTCATTGTGGACAGCGAGCCTCACACAGGGTGGAGTGAGCTCGGTGTGGAGTAAACTCCCATCTGCACGGCATTGCCAGCGGTCTCAGGAGTGTTGGGGTGGAGCTTTCAGGGGTTTTATTATTTATTTGTTTGTTTTATGTGCATTGATAGAGGGGTTTCAGAGCCCCTAGAACTAGAGGTACAGGTGGTTATGATGTGCCATGTGGGTGCTGGGAGTTGAACCTTGGTCCTGTGGAAGAACAGCCAGTGCTCTTAAATTCTAAGCCATCTCTTCAGCCCTGCTTTGGTTTCTTTCTAAGGCCCCCTTCCCCTTGTAATTAAATGAATTTAATTTAATTTGTGTATGTGTGTGTGTTGTGTGTGCGTGCACATGCATGTACATGGAGGTCAGGACAGCTTGCAGGTGTTAATTCTCACCTTCTACCATGTAGGTTCTGGGGATCAAACTCAAGTTGTCAGCCTTGGTAGCAAGCACATTTACCCACTGAGCCATATCAACAACTTTTTTTAAGCATTATATTTACTTGTTTACACGTGTGTGTGTGTGTGTGTGTGTGTGCATGTGAGCATGCTCGCACACACTATGGCACATGTGTAGTGGACAACTTGAGGGAATAGGAATCAAACTCGGGTCAGCAGGCTGAGTTGTTTCTCAGGCCCATGAGGTGGAGCTGTGGTGCCATCAAGGAGGTTCACTCTTGCCTGTGGTGTGCCTGCAGGGCTGACTGTCCCCCTCCTCTGGCTCCCCACAGCTGCTGCCCTGCAGACGACTGTGAGCCTGAGGCCAGGACAGAGTTGCAGAGGAAGAAGAAGAGGAGAAAAAGGACACATGCCTCACAGCAGGAAGAGGAAGAAAGCCAGCACCCAGAAGGCCAGAGGAGCCCGAGGCCCAGTGTCACCCCAGTCCCTGAGTTGAGCGTGAATGGCCATCTTTGTAGTGACCGCCTGGGTGAGGACTGCTGCTGATAGCCACAAAGGTGGCCTCTCACTATTCCTTATTGCAGGCAACTGGGAGCTCTCACCACATGCCATCTTTCTGTCAGCAGCTAATCTCTCAGTCATTTCAGAGAAAAGGCATGGCTAGCATAGCCATGAGCATGTAATCCAACAGCTCAGGAGGGAGGCAGGAGCAGAGCTCTAGTCTAGGTTCTGGGCATCTTGTAGTTCTGGGCCTGTGGTGCAGCTCATCACTGTGGCACATGCAGAGCAGAGCTGCTCACTGACGGTCAGGAAGCCAGAGAGCAAAAGGGTGACTGTGAACCTACTCCTCCTGGGGAGGGCAAGCACCCAGTGCCCTGAAACACTTCCCGCAACAGGGCATGGGCTTGTGGGACACTTGAAGGTCCTACCTGCAGCAGGCCCTTTGTGGCTGGGTAGTTAGATTGCACTTGGAAGTGGTTCTGTCAGCTGAGGACAGAGATCTCAGTGCTGGCTTTTTGTTGTTTTCTCACAAATGGACTTGGACAGTGAGGTAGGATTATCACTAGAAAGTTGTCTGTTGGTGCCATTACAAGGATGTGTGATTGTTTCTTCTGTGATTTGTTTTAGTATGTCCTCTGATTACAGGACTGGGACAAGCACCTCTTGTTGGCTGGAACAGAGATCAAGAGCCCGATGTGGTCCAGGTGTTGCTCCAGGACTCATCTGATAAGGCTTATGGGAAAAAAGGTACGGGTCTGGGGCAGGGCTTCCTAGGGACTGACTGATTTGGGTTGTGGGAGGGGGTGAGGTGGGTCTTGGTGTGCTATGAGATGTGGAGACCACACTGCTCAGGTTTATAAAACTTCAACAGTTGTTGAATATACTTTAACACGACCTCTGCTGTGGCAGAAAGGCAGATTCTCTCCCTGGATCCGAAAGATCTGAGACCCAAGAGCAGGGCAAAGTGAGGAGCATAAACCCTGGGCCACCTGAGTAGAATATCCGGTCCCCAGTTCAGAAGAGCTGGAAGGGATGAAGCCTTCCAGCCCTCGTGTTGGCAGTACTGACTTTGGCCCTGTTTTACAAAGCAGACTTGGAGCATGAACCCTTTTTCTGAAGTGAGAGCCCAGGTTAGAGAGAAGTTTGCAGTTGGAATTGGAGCTCACACCGATCACACCCACCTCCCCTTCCATGTTTCTTGTGTTGAGAGGCAGTCAGAACCCTACAGTGGTTAGAACAGATGGATGGTGACAGGATGTGTCTTGTACAGTTCTGACCTGGGATGGTGAGCCTTCAGCAGTCAGTCAGGATGCCATCAAAGACAGCAGGTTGGCCCGGACCCAGACCGTGCTTGATGACTGGGATGAGGAGTTTGATCGAGGAAAGGTATGGTGTGCGGCTGTGACCATAGGCTTGGGGCTGCAGGTGGGCACGGTTCAGCGTGAGCACTGAGAGCAGTTTCTGGTGCAGTTGTGTGTGCACAGAGCAGCTGGGCAAGGCTGGAGTCGGCCTCCTGGGTTCCCTCCCGCTGAACTGTTTCTCCGTGCATCCAGTACTCTGGGCAGGTGTGGGTCTCTTCCTTCTGTCTCATCCTCAGGAAGACGAGGGTGGCAAGAGCCTCCCTCAGAGGCCATCCATGTGCGGTAACTGCACGTGTGTCTAGGAAGCATATGCCGTGTATGCAGCAAGAAGTCTCTGAGGCTTGGAGGAGCCCTCTCTGGGAACTGTGTGACACTGTGGTTCTTAATGTAGGAAAAGAAAATTAAAAAGTTGAAGAGAGAAAAGAAGAGAAACTTCAATGCCTTCCAGAAGCTTCAGAGCAGACGGAACTTTTGGTCTGTGACTCACCCGGCTAAGGTCGCCAGTCTCAGCTATCGCCGCTGAGCTCGCTGTGCTTGTTAGAGGTCAGCCTGGGTGTGTGCCTGTCTGCTGTGCGTGGTGCTCTGTATGTCTAGTCATATGGTGTGCGTGTCAGTGTGTACTTCTATTTTGTACATCTGTCTCTTGTAGCTGATTGTATGTCTGGTATGTGTGTAGCGTGTGTAGTCTCTGGTGTATAATCTGTTGTGTGTATGTTTATCTGTGGGGGGGTGTGCTATGTGTCTGCAGCGTGTGTATGGTATGTATGGCTGGTATGTACGTGGCATGTGTGACCTGTGGTATATATGGTGTCTGTGACCATTTGGTGTATGTGTGTAGTGTGTCTGCCTGGTGCATGAGTTTGTGGTGTGTGTGTCTTATGTTTGTTTGTAGATGTGGCCGACCTGTCTTTTGAAGGACCCAGGGATGTCATAAGATTGTCATGGTCTCTCTTCTCACCAGGAAGACCAGTGCACCTGTGCCACTTCATCCCAAAGCTGTCACATCACATCCTGGGAACTGTCCACTTGATTTGGAGGAGGGGCCTTGTGCAGACTCCACTGCACTGTGAGCCTGCCATGGTGGAGGCTCCTGGTGCCACTGTTCACAGATGATCTAACGTAGAAGCCCTGGGGCTTTAGCTCAGGGCCTCTGGTGGCATTCATAACGAACCTCGCAAGAGAAAGACTTGCCTGTGGTGTCATGCCGACAGTAATGCAGGAGACATCTGCAAAGGCTGAGCATCCTTATAGACCCTGGGGTCTAGGTAGGAAACCCCTCTGTTCCTGGTCTGGGGTTGTCAGAGACAAGACTGGGGCCAGCATCTCCCAGCATGTCCTTCACTCAGGATGGCGGCATGTTAGTGCCTCTTCTGGTGAGCCCTCCTTTACTCTCCTGCTGGAGCTGTATTGTGGCCCTATCCTCAAAAGGGCCTCTGTATGACTGACTGTCAGCTGCAGAACCCCTGGTGACTGCACTGCCCCCCACCCCCAAGTGCATCTCCTCGAAAGGCCGAAAGGCCTCCGTACCTTCTAGAAATCAGCAGCTTCTAGGCAAAGGAGAGCCTTGAACTACGTGCCAGCGCCTCTGCTTCTAAGGCTGCTATCCCTGCCGAGGTAACTTTGACGAGCTTCTCCTGCATCTGCACTAACCTACGGGTCTCTGTCAAGGTGGTGGTCTTTAGAGATGAATTCTCCGTTATTTTACTACTTATGATAAAGCATTTATTTTTGACCAGGCCTGTGGCTTCCTGTAGCAATATGTTCCCTGATATGCAAATACTGGCTTCATTTGCTCAATTTTGTGAGTGCTTTGAAATTGAGAAGATTGTATGACTCAAAAAGAGTCCTTTTCTGTCTTGCTCAAGCTGTCCCTGCAGACTTTGGTTTAACAAGACTCCCTAGTGAGGGCCATATTTCCAAGGGAAGACAGTACCCAGGAAATGGGAGTTTCCAGAAGGTTCTTGCTCATGTGGCACGTCTCTTTCCCGAAGTCCTAGGCTGCTCTGGACTGGCCTCCTCAGTCTGGGCCTCTTGGGAGGGGTGGGGGCTGCCTTGTCAACTCCACGTGTAGCGTTTTATCCAGCTGCCCAGTCAGGGCCTTGGTGTTGCGATGTGGAAGAGGCTGTGTTCTCTGTGTGAGGAGGTCAGGTCTTGTTTCCATGTGGGTGTTTCCCTCCTGTTTGTGTCCCTCCCTTTATTTCCAAAGGGGGGGAGCAGCAGTTCCATGATGGGTCTGCTGGCTGAGTCTTCCAGCCGAATGTAATTAGTCTTGTGTGGACTGAGTTCTGGACACCGTGTCCAGGAAGGGTGAGGACTCCATGCGTTGTCTTGGAGGGAGGCAGCCACCTTCATGGGCAGGAATTGTCATTTGTTCCTGTATCAGTTGCTTCTAGGCCACATTTGTTTTTTCCTATGACATTCTCTAGTTGAGTGTCATAGAAGCTGCCAGCACAGAATTGATCTGTCTCCTGTGTTTTCCTCTACATTGGTTCCTTCCTTTGTCTGCTAGATTATCCGTTGTAAAATCTCTTCCAGGGGGTGTAACCCACTGCCTCTTGGATAGTCATGATCCCCCAACTGACATCCTAACCTCTGGCAGCATATGTCACATCAGTGAAGGCAAGTCCTTTCCTTCCTTAGAAGCCATTAGAAACAGGCTCGGGACACAATGGTCCTGGAAAAATCATCAAGAGTTCTAGGCGACATATCCTGACATAAGTAACTGAGGCTTTTCTAAAAGTAGCCATTTTGTTGGATCAAATCATATCAGTTTGAACCTTGTGTCTGGCAGTTGATATGGTTTGGGCCCATGTGCAGAGGGCTGTCTCCCTGGTGTTTCTGTTCTTGCTCACCAGCCTGTTTGGGGGCTGTTCTTACCCTACATCCTTGTGTGGCTGCGTCTGTATGTGTACAGGTATCCCCACACTCTCCACTCTCTCTCTCAAGAGCTCCCAGATATTGCCAAGATCTTGGTGCAATAAAGTAATGCATTTTTGTGAGTTCTCTCTGTGTCTGTCTTTTCATTTTTTAAAAAAGCTCACCCCAGCAATGGCCAGGCTGTGTCTCCATGCTGCACTCTCAGGCGGCCATCCACAGCTGGGATCAGAGCGGATCGTCGTTTGAGCCTAGGAGTTATGGGCCATCTTGGACAATGTACTGGGATCCCCTTCTCAGGGAAAAAAGAATGGTTTTAAATAAAAGATTTAAAGAAATGTATCTAAGTTTATCCCATAATTTTTTTTAAGATTTATTTATTATGTATACAACATTCTGCCTCGATGTATGCCCGCATGCCAGAGGAGGGCGCCAGATCTCAGTACAGATGGTTGTGAGCCACCATGTGGTTGCTGGGAATTGAACTCAGGACCTCTGGAAGAGCAGACAGTGCTCTTAACCTCGGAGCCATCTCTCCAGCCTCAGTTTATCCCATAATTGTATTGGTTTAAATTTAAGAATGAAGGTGGCTGGACAGTGGCAGCACACTACTTTAATCCCAGCACTTGGGAACAGAGGCAGGTGGATCTCTGAGTTCGAGGCCGGCCTGGTCTACTGAGTGAGTTCCAGAACAGCCGGAGGTGTTATACAGAAAAACCCTGTCTCAAAAATCCATAAAAGAAAATAAAAAAAGACAACTTCTGGTTCTGTAAATGTTGGGGGTGGTTTTTTTAATTACTTTTTAGGTTTATTTATTTATTAAGTATACAGGCCAGAAGAGGGCACCAGATCTCATTACAGGTGGTTGTGAACCACCATGTGGTTGCTGGGAATTGAACTCAGGACCTTTGGAAGAGCAGGCAGGGCTCTTAACCACTGAGCCATCTCTCCAGCCCTTGGGGGTGGTTTTTAAAGAACACCGTAGAAAGGAAACTCAGAGAAGTGTTGTTTCCCCTAGGTGTATTGTCAGGTGTAGAATGTTGTCACCAGTTGTGTGGGACATTTTCTAGGGAGACATAAACAAATGTCCACCACCTCATAGGGTGCCAGAGACAAACTGTAGACTTCACTGGAGCCCAACTCTGGGGACCAGAAAGGTTATTGGGTTTGCCTACAGAATCTGATTGACTAGAAGGGAACCACACCCAGGCATGGATGGTGACTTCCCACCCTTCTGCCAACCCTGCACAGGGCATATACTCTAACTAAGTCCTGAGACAGGTTCATGCACAATCGATGTGGGAAGTCCTTCTGCAGATGTGTTGCTCTTATTGGTTAATGAATAAAGCTGCTTTGGCCTATAGCAGACAGAATATAGCCAGGCTGGAAGAGAGAGAGAGAGTATGTGGGGGTCAGAGAGATGCCATGTAGCTGCTGAAGGAAATAGGACACCTGAGCCTTACCAATAGGCCACAACCTCATGGCGATATATAGATTAATAATATGGGTTAACTTAAAATGTAAAAGTCAATTAATAAGAAGCCTGAGCTAATAGGCCAAACAGTGTTGTAATTAATATGGTTTTTGTGAGACTATTCGGGCCTGGACGGCCAGGAAACAGACATGCAGTCTCCATTTACATACAGTTATGGCAAAATTACCTACAGGTGTCTGGGAGGCCCTGAAAGGATGACTTGAAACACGATTAATAAAAACAGAAATTGGGGCTCAGCCTGAAGATCTGAAAAGCAAAACAGCCAGCCACTGGCTCTTAATCTTGACCTGAGGCCAAAATGGTGATCCTGCCTCCAGGAATTTCAGTGTGAGACTGAGAGCTGTCTCCCATTTTACAATCCTCTCTAGTTCTAGGATTAAAGGCATGCACTGCCCGGTTTCAATGGCAACTAGTGTGTCTACGGGGATTAAAGGTGTGTGTTACTGTAAGGCTGGTCAGTGTGGCTGTTTTACTTTCTGCACTTCAGGCAAGCTTTATTAAAAATACAAATGAATTGCCTCTACCATGACTGAGATAGATGAGAGTGGGGTGATGCTCCTCGGCCCATCTAGCAGGAATATCAACTGTCAACTGCCCAATTCTGAGGGTCTTTTAAAAGTTGCCCCAGAGCTGGGCGGTGGTGGCGCACGCCTTTAATCTCAGCACTTGGGAGGCAGAGGCAGGCGGATCTCTGTGAGTTCGAGACCAGCCTGGTCTACAAGAGCTAGTTCCAGGACAAGCTCCAAAACCACAGAGAAACCCTGTCTCGAAAAACAAACAAACAAAAAAAAAAAGTTGCCCCAGCTCTGACAGTGGCTGTTACATTCCAAGGATAGTGTTGTACAATACCATAATGCTCATATCAGCATAGTCCCTTCTGATCTAGTGGCACGATGTCCCAGCAGCTTCCCCAGCCACAGGTTGGAGGCGTGATGAGAAGACACTTGTGTTTTGTGTGGACTGCGTTTCTTCCATTGACACAGGACTTTGTTAGGTGTCTATGGAAATGGCCATCCCAACCCCACTGGTTTTGCTCAGCAGAGCATCTGTCCTGAAAGTTGGGATCAGGCAGTTCCCTCCAAAGTTGCCTGTGAGCAGGAGGGTTCCAATCAGGAAAACCAACCTTCTGAACCCGTGGCTCAGACCCGGAAGTTTCTGGTCTAATAGACGCAGGGATTTGGTCTTTGGCATAGTGTTCTCAGCTGTTTATCCAGACAATATGAGGACAGAAAAGCAAGCATGGGTGAAATGAGTGCGGTCACTGCTGGCCACAAACCAGAGAAGCGTGCAGTGACTTCTCAGTAGCCAGGCTGACACTTCTGGGGCACAGTGCTGACAAGGGTACTAGGATCACCCTCTTATTGCCACTTTGCCAAAGCCTGGCTGGCTCTGGCATGAATGTGAAGCCAAGCCGATGACTTGTGGTTGATGAACTGGTGGTTCCAATGTAGGATGAGTACTTTTGGAAAAAGACCACAAGGATGGAGGAAGGTGTGGCCGGGTCTACCGGAAGTGCCTGAAGGAGGCATAGTTGTGAGAGTGTTGACATGGGGTCAGCTGGGTTCCTGGGATGACTTCAGGCAGTGATAAAGGTGATCTAGGCAGGTGATACTGGCTAACCTGGTCTGACTGGCCTCTTAGACACCTGAGCTGACAACTTATACACCTGGAGAGGGGTGGAGTACAGAGGACACAGTAAGGATGACCAGGCCTGTGGGAGGCCAAGAAGACTGGGAGCCCAGAGCTAAATGCTTACTTTTCTTGTGGCAAAGTACCAACAGAAGTCGATGTGGGATTCCACTCTATGTGCTGTGAATACCATCGGTGAATAAAGAAACTGCCTTGGCCTGTTGGTAGGGCAGAACTTAGATAAGCCAGGGAAACTAAACTGAATGCTGGGAGAAAGGAGACTGAGTCAGGAAGAAGCCATGTAGCGCTGCCCCCGCTCTGCCACTGTAGACAGCCACTGGACAGAACTTTACCCAGTAAGCCACAGCCACGTGGTGATACACAGATTAATAGAGATGGGTTAGTTTAGAATATAAGTTAATCAGAAATACGCTTAAGCTATTGGCAATAACAGTATTGCAAATAATATGGTTTGTGTGTGATTATTTCGGGGCTGAGCAGCCGGGAACCAACAGGCGAGCTCCTCCAACGAGAAGTAACTTGCGAAAGGATGGTTTATTCTGGACCACCAAGCTACGGCCCTTCCTGATGTCATGGTGTCAGAAGCATGAGGCAGCTGTCACGCTGTGTCTGCTTTCAGGAAGCAGATGGGGGCTGGTGCTCAACTCGTCCTCAGCCTATAGAATGGTGCCACCACCCCCAGTTAGAGTGAATCTTCTCATCTCAGTAAACCCAGGCTAGAAACTTCATCACTGGCCTGCCCAGAGATGTGTCTCCTAGGTGACTTTTAGACCCTGTCAAGCTGGCAATATTAACCATTGTGTGCATGAAACGAAGCTATGGACACCGCTGCCCTCCATCCTCTGTGGCCTGCAGCCTCAGGAAGAGGTACCTTTGGCTGAGCTGGGCCCTCCGCTTTTTTTTCATCCAGGGTTGGACCTTACTGCCTTCATACCCTGTCTGCCTCCTGTGCCTCCTGCTCTCCACCATGCCCACAAGTCCCGTCTTGATCTGTGCTTACTCCTGTAGTTAGATTGGTTAGAATCTCTGACTTTAGCCTGGAGTTCCTCCCCTCTGTGCACCTGTATACATGCACGCATCTATCTTAAACACCTGATCTAACTGCCCGCTGTCTTGAAATGCCTGATGAACACAGTTCCTTCTCCTGGATTCGGTCTCCCCTCTAGTTCTCCAATTTCACTGTCTCCTAAAACAGGAACCCCTGCCTGAATGGTGGGATGGACAAGCTGCCTGTGAGAGGACACGATCAGATGTAGTCCCAGTGACCTTGGAGCTCCTGTCTGGAAGGTCCACCTCTACCAGGTGCCTTGGGTCAGACACTGGCTCCTCCCTGCTGACCAGCCGGAGGCAGTTGCCTAGGCCCAACACTTCCTCAAGGATACCTCCTTTCGCCTGTTCCAGCTCTGCCAAGGTTGAGGTCAGGTTGGACTGAGATTTTGTTTCTTTCTTTTCCTTTTAGTTTTTCAAGACAGTTTGTCTAGCCGGGCGTGGTGGCGCACGCCTTTAATCCCAGCACCCAGGAGGCAGAGGCAGGCGGATCTCTGGGAGTTCGAGGCCAGCCTGGTCTACAAGAGCTAGTTCCAGGACAGGCTCCAAAGCTACAGAGAAACCCTGTCTCAAAAAAAAAAAAAAAGACAGTTTGTCTATATAGCCCTGTAACTCACTCTTTGACCAGACTAGCCTCAGACTCAGAGATCCTCTGTCTGCCTCTGCCTCCTACGAGCTGGGATTAAAGGTGTGTGTCACCATTACCCAGCTGGACTGAGGTTGCCAATCAGAAGGACAGGAATCTAGATCAGGGTGGGATGGGATCTTATACTGGTCAGCATTGCCAATGATGTCACCTGTGTTCTACTCTAAAGTGCAGGGGTGTAGCCACACCATTATGACTGGGGTATCTTCTACTTGTTTTCAGTGTTTTTCTCCTTCGTTTAGGACGGCCCCTGCCGCCAATAGAAGCATTGGAATCAGAGTAGCTTCTTGCTATGGTTGGGTATCCTCTAACAGCATCTAATGTAGATAGCAAATACCTGTGAAATGTGTGGGATTTTACTCTCAGCAAGATTTTTTTAACTATTGTTTTGTTTATTTATTTGAGACAGTGTCTTACTGTGTACCCTGGCTAGCTTGGAACTCAGAGGCCAGAAGAGGGTTATCAGATCTGAAGATTACAGATTATCAGAACTGAAGTTACAGGCAATTTTATTTTTTTTTAAGATTCATTATTTATTTATTATGTATACAACATTCTGCCTCCATGTATGCCTGCTTGCCAGAAGAGGGCGCCAGATCTTACTTATTACAGATGGCTGTGAGCCACCATGTGGTTGCTAGGAATTGAACTCAGGACCTCTGGAAGAGCAGGCAGTGCTCTTAACCACTGAGCCATCTCTCCAGACCCCTACAGGCAGTTTTGAGCTTCGGTATGGGTGCTGGGGATTAAACCCAGGTCCTCTGCAATCATAGCCAAGGTTCTTAGCTGCTGAGCCATCTTTCCAGCCTCTAATAGCTGTATTGTCAGATGAATCTAAATCATCATCACCTCATACTAAGAGTGGACATTCTTAAGATATATCTTAGATGATTTGGTTTTTATTCTTGGATTATATTTATTTTGTGGGGTGTGGGCACATACTATGGTTAGAAGACCGAGTGTGGGAGTCCGTTCTCTTCTACCGTATGGATTCCAGGGATAGAGCTCAGAGCCGGCTCACCCCGCATATGATCCTTCTGTTCTTGTGATGTTAGAAGTGACCCCGTTAAGTGTACTTCCCCCACACCTTGCTGTATTCTTTTGACATTTCTGTCCTACGCTGTTACAGTTAAATCATTCCCATTGTCTTCAGCCAGGGCCTAGCTACCTTGTAGGATTTGTTGAATGCACGAACTGGAAAAGCTTGGGGAAGAAGCATGACTGTGACCATGATTTAGACGGCTCAGGAAACAGGCAGCCCCTCCCCCCAGCACCAACACACACAAAGCTAGGTCTCCAAAGCCTCCTTACCCACTTGGCTTTCCTGTGCCTTCCGAGACCCCACCCCACCCCCTTTGCCTTTTTCATGCTTGGAAACATTTTGGTGAAGTCGAGCTGGAACCAGAGCAGTAATTCCTCTATTGGAAGTGAACGCCCCAATGTGGCCCGTGGCCAGCTGCCTTCTGGGTGGCATAGGAACAGTTGGTGACAGCTGGATACAATCAAGTTCCATTACAAACACGTTTTAAGTGCCATTCACACACGGAAGAAACTGCGCGCTTTAGCAAAACAAAATCTGGGGCTTTACAGAGCAAGACAGTGCCCCATCTGAGCCTGTGCAGCCTTTTTCTGCGTAAGCACCCTCTACTCCCAGGCCTCCAGGCTCTCCAAAGCCCAGAGCTGGTAAGTGCAGGCCACGATGGCTCCTGCCTGAGCGCGAAGGCCTCCAGGTCGGAATCAAAGGCATGCCCACACATTCCACCTAGGTGGGAGAGACCCAAGGCTGGCCCCTGGGAGAGCTTGCTCTGCTTCGGTTCGTTTGCTTCCTTCCTTGGGGAGCATGGAGGACTCCGGACAGGGTCAGGTATGGCATTTGCTCACTGGATCATGAAGCAGGTTCTTGATGATTTCTCAGGCTTTGTCATTCTTCTCCCAAAACTGCGTCAGTCCTCCTTGGGCCCCTGCCCAGTAGCCCGTGTTGGTCACACTGTGTGAGCATAGCCATCTGGCTTCCTTGTGTGACCTCCACTGGCACCTGCGTTTATGTGCACCTATCTCTGCATACAGAATAAAAAATAAACATTTAAAATATTTGTTTATTCCCATATGTGTATACCTGCATGAGTTTATGTGTACGACAAGTGTGCAGGAGCCTGTGTCAGATTCCCTGGATTTACAGGCAGGGAATTTCCGTAGAGTTACAGGCAGTTCTGAGCAGCCCAATGTGAGTCCTGGGAACCGAATGTGGTTCTTCTGGATGGGAGAGCAGCAAATGCTCTTAACCACCGATCCATCCTTCCAGTCCTCAATAAGTCATAAAACCACAGAAATCTATGGGGAGCGTGTCCAAAACCGGTTGGTTTAAAACAATAGGAATGTGTTTCAGGTTCTGGAGGGCAGGTGTGGGCCTGCGGGGCTGTGTTCCCTCCAGAGGTTCTGAGCAAGGATCCTTCCCGCCTTTCAATTATTGTTCCAGGTGATCTCGGGCGGGCGTCACGCCAGCCCGTGCCTCTTCACGTGGCTTCTCTTGGCTGCTTCGGCGTCCAGCCCACCATCTTAAACATCCCACTGTCTACTATAACATCCTCTTGATCACACGGCAAGGATGTAGTCCCCAGATATAGTTGTGTTTGCAGGCAGCGGGGGTTGGAGCATCAACACATCTTTTATGGGACACAACTCAAGCCATGACCGTGTAGAAAGGCTCTGTTAGGGAACTCAGAGCACAGGGCTTCCCAGAAACTCTGCATGTGGACTGACTGGATGTACGAGGGCAAATGTATGTTACTTGCATGTGTGGGTTTTTTTTAAACTTTTATTTATTTTTGAATGTGTATTATAATGATAAATATTTCCATGCTGTTCTGTTTTTATTTTTCCCCACTTCCTACAGCTTAAAAATCATCTTGTATCCATAAACACAGAAATCTGTCTCAATCTTTTTTTCCAAAAAATAACAGCATAGTAAAACCATTTAATGCTCTTACTCTTCAAAAATATGTATTTATTTAATATGCATGTGTGTGTCTCTGAGTGTATGTCTGTGCACCATGTGCATACAGGAGGTGTCAGAGGAGGCCAAAGGAAGGTATCTGATCCCTTGACTCTAGAGTGTGGTCTGTCTGATGCAGGTGCTGGGAACTGAACCAGGTCCTCTGTAAGAGCAGCAAGTGCTTTTGGCAGTTAAGCCATGTCTCCAACTCTCTTCTCTGCCAAACAAAAATAACAAAAAGCAAACACTAAAACTTTGATTTATTTCAGGGTGGTTGCTACAGTGTTCCTGTGGAGGTCAGAGAACAGCATGTGGAAGCTGATTCTTTCCTTCCATCCTCTGGGGCCCCTGGGACAGAAATCAGGCCGGCAGAATGGCAGCAGGCACCTTGACCCACTGAGCCATCTCCCTGACTCTGCCTCAGTGTTTTCGAAGGCTCCCAGCACTCTGTATACAAAGCAATCCAAACATATTCAGCTTGTCCCCTGTTGATTGTCTCTAAGGATGCTTTCCCACAAGGATATTTGGAGTTATTGTTGCTAAACAAATTTATTTCTCAACTCTAAATTTTGAAATTATAATGGAAGGCTGGGGTAGATGGTAGGAGGTCAGGTGTGAGTGTATAACCTGGAGTAACTGTGGGAACCAGTACAGTAAAGGGCGATTGTGGGGTGGGCGGGAAAGGAGCAATAGAGGGGGGATTGCAGGGTGCATGTGACATGAAGGGGGAATAGGGAAAATGGGCTCTAATTGGGGATGGGAGGGAAATAATTATGGGAGAAAGAGGGAGGAGGGTAAAATAGCAGCGAGGATGTCTGGAAAAGTCCTAAGGTCTACTCCTCCTCCTATCTACCTAAGGCACCTATAAAGCTAGAGGTCGGTGTATGAACAGTCAGTTTCAGTGAAATTTTCCCATTTGGGCTGACAGTCCCCACCCCCAAGAGCCGTGGACTAACAAAAACCCAATACCAGGCATGAGAAGCTGTCTTTTGAGTTGTTTTGAAGGCTGTCCAAGAGACTCCCAAAACATTATGGGTTGTTGCCCTCAGTTACATCCCCTCCCCGCAAAGATTGCAAATCCCTATTGCTGAAGAAACCATGTACTTCAGACACGGCCCAGAGGCCCAAGAGCTGGAACTGACCTGGAAGCCTCCTTGAGGACTACCTTCATACTACCAAAAGGTACCCTGCAAGCTTCTGAAGGAGGGGAACAACCAACCTACGACAACTTTGAGCGGCCACGATGGCCAGCACGGCAGCAGGGGCACACGGACGTTGGTGGTGACCACCAGCTCTCTAATTCGACCTAAAATTCACTCAGCACAAGGAGAATCGCCTAGTACTAGAAGCCAAGTCCGTTACCCAGTGCTTGTGAAGTCAGTCGTCTTAGAGAAGAGCCTACAACCGCCACTTTACAGAACCAGCATAATCCCTCACTATATTCTAGGTATTTGTCCTGCTACCCCAGATAAGAGTAATTCTCTGTTCTAACCAAGGAAAGTTTTTTTTTTTTTTTTTTTTTTTTTTTCAACAGATAGAGATCATTATAGAAAACCACAACTAATCAAAATGCAGAGCTGTGGAGCCCGGCCCCAGCTGATGCATCGAAGGCGCACATCCTGCACCCAGCGAAGAGCAGGGGAAAGACTCTAAGCACCGGGGGATTGGGATGTCTGCTGCAAGATTGTGTCTCCTAGAAATCCATGAAGTCTCAGCAACATGAGTGTTTAAGCGTGACCCAATGAGGCTGACACCAATAGTCACGTTAACGTGGGAGGGGAAAGCTCAGCCCTACTAAGAGAACTGCGGAAAGCCAAGGAATGCCCAGAGTGGGGGAAATAGCGTTCCCGGGGAAGAGCACACTGAGTAACTGGTCACCCACAACCAAATGGTCAGCCCTGAAAACATACATATGAGGAAGAGTGTCCCGCCTGAGCGGCTGTGCTTGTACATTTAGGGACAGGAACATACCTACCCATGGGTACCAACAAAAGAGGTCATGAAATTGAGAGACAGCAATGAGGAAATACATGGGTGGGTTTGGAGGGAGGAAAGGAAGTGGGAAATGATGTAATAATATTATAATCTCAAAAAAATATGTTTAAAGGAGCGGCATTTCTAAGAAGCAGCTCCTGTGGCTGATGATGTGTAGGGGGATGATTAGGTGAGACAGGCAATCTGCTTTTTTATTTTTATTTTTTTGAGATAGGGTCTCTCTTCATAGTCCTAGCTGTTCTGGAACTCACTCTGTAGACCAGGCTGACCTCAAACTCACAGAGATCCGCCTGCTTCTGCCTTGCGACTTTTGAGTGCTGGGATTAAAGGCATGCATCACTACATGCTGGTAAATTTCTCAAGAAAATGTTTTTGGCGTTTTTTTTTTCTTTTGTTCTTCCTAATGTACCTAGCATAAGCAAATAACCAAGTCCCTGGAGGCAACACCATGGGGATCCTTGTGGGAGAATGAGGTAACAGGGGCCAAACTGTGATTCACAGGCCACTGAGGGAGTGAACAACAGACATGAAGGCCCCAGAGAATTTGAAAAAAGGGGACCAGGGACCAAGGACCAGGACTTGAGCTGGGGAAAGAGTGAAGCAGGCATGGGCGGGAGTTAGAATGGAACCGGCAGGGTGAGCCAGACTTCCAGCAAACTACAGCATTTTGTATGATCACAAGGTAAAGAGTGATTTCACAGACAGACAGACACATAGACAGACAGACACATTAAAGAAAAGTTGTCAGTGGGATCAACTAGAAAAGGGAACATCATAGTGAGAGGCCTGAGGAGGCTAATTCTATTTTATTTTTTAAATTTAATTTAATTTTATTAGTATATGGGCATTTGCATGCATGTATGTGTAGGCTCCACAAGTATGCAGTGCCCTGGAGTCCAGAAGATCTGGAACTGCAGTCATAGATGGTTGTGAATCACCTCATGAGTGCTGGGGATCAAACCTGGGTCTTCTACAAGAACAGGTGCTTTTAACAGCTCTGCCATCTCTCCTGCCTCACCAAACCTATTTTAATGGTTTCGAAAGAGGAAGATGGAGAAGGAGGAGGAAGAGGAGGAAAAGATTTGTTTATTTTAATTTTACATGTGAGTGTATGTATTATTGTACCACATGCATGCCTGGTGGATGCTGGGCACTGGACCTGGGTCTGCTGCAAGAACAGCATGTGCTCTTAACTTCTGAGCCATCTCTCCACCTCCAGCCTTTTCTTCTTGTTGATATTAGTGTATGCAATGCACCCTTTTCTAGTGGTTCACAACCATCCATATCTCCTGCTCCCAGGGATCTGATGCCCTCTTTGAGCCTGCATGGATACCTTCACACACATGTTCACGCACACAGAGGTATTCTCACTAACACAGACACAGCCTTAGACATTTCTAAAAAAGTCTTTAAAGAAAAAAAAATCAAGTCCCAGTTTCTCCACCTCCCATTTCATTTCTGAGATTTTTCTCATAGATCCTTCCAGGAAAATGTGCATATACTTACCGCAGCGTACCCACCACAGGGGCACATATAAGGTGGTGCACTGGGGAATCTAAATGCATTGAAGCTGCACAGATTCTGAGCAATTACAGACTTGGCTGTCACCCCTTGGGGAGGAGGGATGGCTGCAGGCCAACCACCAGTCCCATGCTCTGCAGCCAAGGGCACGTACTGGGGAGCCACAAGGAAAGGCTTGACTTTTCTTCCACCTTGATCTAACCCCTTCCTGCCCCAGAGTCCCACGAAGCTGTTCAGGTAGTGATGTCACAGAAGGGGGAGCTGTGGAGAGAGAAGGCTGGTTCTGGGGCTGCCCTTGGGCAGCTCTGGGATTTCAGTTCTGTTTCAGTGAGGAAGGAGCTCCTGCCCGGTGTCCCCTTGGGTCCCTTTGTACATTCTTTTGCTGTATTTTGAGTTGTTTTTGTTTTTGAGATGGAGTTTCATTATGTTGTCTTTCTACTTCAGCTTCCAGGGATGCTGGGCTAACAGGCGTGCAACAGGCAGGCACCACTACCCTAGGCCTTTCGGGAGTTATTTTAAAGGGCCCTGTAGGACCTCAGTGGGGTTGGAAGTGCTTGCATGGTGTAGCGGTGGGGACATCCGGGACATGATGTCCCAGCCTACGTGTGACTCTCTGACTCTTTGGGGATCAGTTTTCTTTTTTTTCTGGTCTCTGGGATGCAGCCTGCAGCCTCTTTACCTGCTAGGCAAGTGCTTTGTCACTGAGCTGCAGTCCCTGCCCTAAGTGTCACTTGTCTGGGGTTCACACACAGGACAGGGTATTCCCTAAGGGCCTTTCCACATCATTAGTTGGTGCTTCCACGGATGGATTCCGCTGAGACCTCCTGGGGAACAAATGTTTGAACCTCCCCAGGAACAGCCCCTGGCCAGCACTGCTAAGGAGGATCAACTGGTCCTCCCCGAAGGAGCCCAAGAAAGCAGCACAGTTGACGCTACTAAGGTCGTGAAGCCTGCAGTTGGAACCGGACCCAGCTAGGAAGTATAAGAACTCAGATGAACTTAGGTAACTTCCTCTTGGCCAAGCTGGAATCCAAGGTGGATTCAGCTTGGGCCACCCACACATTGGGCGCCCATGACCTTGGGTCCGGTAATCAGCCTAGTGGCAGGACCGCCCGCTCGGCCAGTAAGCCACGCCTGCGGCCTACGCACTGTTAAGAAACTCGAAACCCGAAACTCTGCTCCGCCCCGCGGAGGGTAAGGGGCGGTGCTTAAAAGCAAAGGCGTGGTTTAGGGCGGGGCCACATAATAGGCTGAGCCGCCGGTGCCGCGCGTGCGTAAACGCAAACCAAAGAGGCGTCCGTAAACACCTGGTTGGAGCTCGGGGGCGGGGGCGGGGGGAGCGTCCACGCACGCGCGCTATCCGCGGGGGCTGGGGGGGGGAGTGGGAAGAGAAGGGGCGGGACCTCGTGCCGGGGGCGGGGCCTCGGGAGGCGCGTGCGCAGGCGCGTGCGGGGCAGTGCGGGCGCGGCGCGGGGGGCGGGGCTCCGGGGCTCGGAGCTGGCCTGAGGCGAGCTGGTGTCTGGCAGGACTCGGGTTGCGGGAGGTCAGCGGCGGTCTCGGGGGCCGGAGCCGGTCGCCGGCGCCATGGAGGACGACGACAGCTATGGTGAGTGGGGCCCGGCCGGTCCGCTGCTCCTCCGTGCGCTTCCGCCGGCGCCCGGCGTCCCTGGGATGGGGCGGGGGGCGCGGGGTTACTGGCCAGGTACTCGCCGGCCTGAGGGTCGCTGGGGCTGAGGGTCACCTGGACCTTAGAGTCGCCGGGAACTGTGTCACCCGGGCCTGATGATCGTCGGGAATCGAGGGTCACCCATGGCTGAGGGTCACCCAGGCCTGGAGAGTCCGGGGCAGGGGTCGCCCGAGGCTGAGGGTGCCCGGAGCGGGTGGTGTTAAACCCGGTCTGACGGTCTCCGGGACCCGGGTTACTCGAGCCTGAGGGTCGCTGGGGCTGAGGGTTTCCGAGTCTGAGGGACCCCAGGAGGGGAGTTAAGGGGTCCCCGGGGCGGGGGTAACCGGGGCGCTGAGGGTCGCCAGGGTCATCAGGATCCCGCGGTGCCCCGGGACGTCGAGGGTCGCCAGGGCCGGGTGGCTTGGGTCGGCGTCTCGGTGACGAGTCTCCTGCTGCTTGTCACCCGCTTGGCTGGCGCCGCGAGCGGCTGCGGGAGCCACACGCCCGGCCTGCGTTCCCTAGTAGTTTCCGGCTCTCCGGGGTGTTAGAAGTTACGTGCCCCATCCAGCTCTTTGTTCCGAGATGAACGTGAGTGGCTTGACCAAGGCCCCTGAGACGGGACCTCGGCCAGGTTCGTGCTCCTGGTCCCTATGTCTGTCAGTCACGGCCTGACCACACTTGGCAAGGAGATCAAGTTTGAGCTGTTGCCTGCAGGTAGACGGGAGGGTAATGACACCAATCCACACCCTCGGTCAGGACTGAAGCAATTCAGATTCTCTCGGCTCACCTTGCTGGTGGTCAGCCAGGGTCGCTTAGAGGCTTTGCAGTCTCAGGAGCTGCAGAAGGTTATTTGAAATGCCTTACGTGGTGTCAGCATTGTAGGAAAGGAAGAAAGAACGACAGGTAGAGCGTGGCAAACTTTTCTGGTTTGGCAGGGAAGTACAGATCGGGAACTTAACATGCTTCTTGGAGGCGGACTCTGGTTTATTGCCACACAGGCAGCATTGCTGCCTTCCACTCTGCCATCAGGTATGAAAATGCCAGAAGGGAAGCATGCTAGGTCTTTGCAGGTAGACCGTAGAGAACTCTGACCTGGTGAAGCTAGGAGGGTATGGCTAAGAGCCTGACCCTGAGCCTTGGATGTGTGAACACTGTTACCTTGAGCGTTAGAGGTGGTGCCTGTGCAGTGGAATTCAGGCCAGCCTTTGCTGCCTTCCAGGTAGAAGCAACGTGCGCCTTCCTTTATGGTTGAAAAGCTGCTGGCAGGCCCCAAGAGAGTGCTCGTCCCCTTTGGACCCTCTGAGCTTTGTCTTCCGCTGGAAACCTTCACAAGCTTTGCCTGCTGCTCTCTCACTCCTGACATTTGTTGCCCCTGAGTCCCCGTGTTCTGCCATGCTTTGTTCATGCCCTCCCCTGGTGTTACTGCCTGCTGCTTGAGGCAAGAGGCCACTGCTCTGGTTGGTTTTAATAGTAACTGCCTTGATTCAGGCCTGACTTCTACTTGGAAAGGAAAAATGGAAGCAGAGCGTTTTAGTTCCTGTTATTGACATGAACAGGGACTGAAACACAAATTTACTATATAGTTCTGGAGGTCAGAAGTCCAAATTAGGTCCCACAGGGCTGGTACCAAGACTTCATCAGGGCAGTATTCCTTCCAGAGACCAGAGGGAAAAGTCGGCTTCCTTGTCCTTCCAGCTCTGAGCATGTTTGCTTCTGTTGGTACATGGCTCCCTCCGCTCTTTAGAGCTGGTGGGTAGCATCTCTCCATTCTGTCTACCAGCTGTGCTTTCAAGAGGACACTTTGTGTCACAGCCACCTGGGGAACGCAGGATAAACATTGTAGCCACCCATGACATCATCCTTTCTTGTGTCCTGTGAGGAGACACTTTTTAAAGGTTTTAGGATTAGCACATTGACATCTTTAAGTTTTCTGTTGCATATTTTTGTTTGTTTAATGCATATGTAAGTCAGGGCAACTTACAGGAATTGGTTCTCTGCTGCTCTTCCAGTCCCAGGATCACACTCGGGTTGTCAGGCTTGTCACCGGGTGCCTTTACCCTCTAAGGTTTCTCACCATCCCAGATGTGGGCATGTTTGCAAAGCCATTGTTAGAGGACCTGCACAGAGTGGTGAAAGCTTGCCTCCCCCTTTATACACCTTTACATCTTTTTATCTGGGAGGAACTAGAGGGACTAAACACAAGAAAACTTCAAGTATCATATGGTATACAATGATCATGGGAAGGTGGAGGTTAGCCTCCCTCGCTTTTTCCCTGCCTCCATCCCTTTCCTCCTCTCTCCTCTTCTCCCCCTCTTCTCCCTCCTTCCCCCTTATTTCCTCTATCCTTTCCCCTTCCCCGTCTTCTCGCCTTTCCTCTCCTCCTCCCTCCCGTCTTCCCTCTATCTCTCCCCTCCTCTCTCCTTCCCCCTCTTCCTTCCTTCTCTCCTCCTCTCCTCTTCTCTTCTTCCCTCTTCTCTCTTCTCTTCCCTTCCTCTTTCCTTCCCCCTTCCTTTCCCATCTTCTCTCCTCCTTTCCCTCTTCTCTCCATCCCTCCCCTCCTCTCTCCTTTCCCCCTCTTCCCTCCTTCTCTCCTCCTCTCCTCTTCTCCCCTCTTCTCTCTTCCCCTCCCCTCCTCTCTCCTTGTCCTCTCTCTTTCCCCGCTTCTCCTTTTCTCTTTCCTTTTTGAGTTAGGGGAGCACCTCCCTATAATGCTGGGGCTGGTCTCAAACTCCTAGGTTTAAGTGATCCTCCTGCCTTCTGAGTAGCTGGTACTACAGGTGTGTTGCCTTTGTGCCTGGCTGACCTGCCAGCTCATTTTGCTTTAGTGTCAGAACTACCCATTTCCCTTAGAGGTTATGTAGAGAATTCACTTGGGCCAGTTTCCACATGTTCAGAGGAACCGCGTGCTGGGGATTCATGAAGCACACAAGCATGCTCAGGGCCTCCATTGTCGTCTGCTGGGGACTCATGAAGCACACAGGCATGCTCAGGGTCTCCATTGTCATCTTCCAGATGAACTTCTTGCACCATAATACTTCGTTTTTTAAATAATAAGAAACTGTTTCATGTGGCTTTGACATTTTTACATGCAAATGTTTTAGCCAGCTTTGCCCTATCTGCCTTGGGCCTTTACTGCTGTTCTGTGGGAAATACGTTTGGATTACAGAGCCATCAGTTTGGTATTGAAATGAAACCTTTGGAGCACAACTCATGTATGGTGTGCTGAAGACAGAGTGCATATCTTCGAGGTTTGCTGCTCGGTTCAAGGAACTTACAAAAGCACGCAGTGAGGCCTGTCTTGACTGCAGCCTCTTTAGTATTCACCAGGCAGAGATCATTCGATAACTGCTTCTATGCAGGCTGTACCTTTCCTGGTTCTAGAAAAAACTCTGGTGGCACCATGGAGTCCTGCTGGACAATACTGTTGCCTTTATGTTCAACTGTGTGTGTTCAGGAAAAAAAAGTGTAAGCTTAGATTTTGCATCCATCCTGTTTAGGACACAGACACTGACTTGGTCTAACTGGAGTCAGATAGTGCTCTGTGTAGTACTGTGCAGGACTGTGACCACGGAGCATGGGAGGGCCTCCCCAGGGTGGATCTTCACTCTGCTGCACAGTAATGGTCATCCATCAGGTTGGGGCTAATTCCTGGATTCTATTATTAACTCTTTTTTGAACTTTGAGACTAAGTCTTATGTAGGTTAAGCTTGCCACAAACTCATGTGTCTCTCAGAATAACCTTGAACTCTGGTCTTCCTGCCTCTACCTCTAAGTGCTGGCTCTCAGATGTGCACCACTCCCAGGTTAACGTCTTTCCTAAGCATCATGTCCATATAAGTTTAATTCTGTTTTTGCTTTATGTGTATGAGTCTTTTGTCTACTCTGTGTGTGTGTGTGTGTGTGTGTGTGTGTGTGTGTATAGTGTATATATATGCACTATATGTGTGCCTGGTGCCCTTGAAGGTCAGAGGAGGAATCATATCCCCGAGACTGGAGTTGCAGAGGGTTGTGAGCATCATGTGGGGGTTAGGAATCAAAGCTGGGTTCTCTGCAAGAGTAGTCAGCGCTCTCAACCACAGAGATAACTCTAGCTGCCATTTAATACTTTTTTTTTTTTTTTTGAGACAGGGTCTCATTGTGTAGCCCTGGCTAGCCGAGAACTTATTATGTAAACTAGGCTGGCCTTGTCTTTGCAGAGATCTACTTGTCTCTGACTCTCTAACACTGGGATTAAAGGTGTGCGAACCATGCCTGTCTTCCCCGTATAGAAATTTAAAAGGAAAGCCCTTGGACTCCACCCTTTATCGTAGCAGACACACGTTGAACATCTTGTTTCTGCTCCTTTCAGGTCGGATTGCCTAGGCAAGCTGTCGACAGGTAATTGGCCTTTATGTTTAGGAAAGCTTTCATATGAGCTGCATGGTTATTCCTTACAAAAGAGGTCTACCAGATAGCCCGCACCATCCAGCTCCTGAAGAGCCTGTGATGTAACCTCCGTGCTGAGCTCCTGGGCCCAGTGCAAGCAAAGTGGGGTCAACTTTTAGTTAGATTATCAGCATTTAAGAAGAGTTGAGAAAATCTAGGTTTCAGTTTCTTGGTAGAGGGCGAGCAGCGAGGTAGGACATGCAGGAAGATAGCTGATTTGCATAGCATGTGGGGAGACTGAAGTGCAGCTGCACACTTGGTGTCTCTGGCTCATGAGGGAAGTGTGCAGAGCACACTCAGGGCTAGGATGGGGAGATAAAAGCAGATCAGCATCACCTCTCCTCTGTTCCTTCTGTCCGTCTGTCTCCTGTCGCCGTGTTCACTGAAGGCTGCCAGGATCTGACCTGGTTTCTGTGCATGGTTGGGTGTGGTGTCTAAAGCACAGGGGTGCCCCAGGAGAAGTAGAACTGTCCTGAACTGTGGTCACTGTAGGAGCCTCACTACAGAGAAGCATGGCTGTGAAGGGCAGGTGTGGAGGATGTAGGCTCTAGTGAGTCTATTGGTGGGAGTAGGGCCTCTGGGCAGTTGTAGCCTAATTTTATGTGCCCAGGACTCTGGAAGGTACTTTCAGGGAAAGGGTTGTAGAGCGGAAATAATAACTGTCCACAACAGGAAATCCATGTGTTGTACTGTAGCCAAAAGGAGACTTTATATCCGTATCTGATATAGGAAGAGCTGACCATGCTCTAGGGTGAGCTGTGGAGATCCATGGAGTTACAGAAGTTGTGAGCCACCGTGGGGATGCTGGGAATCAAACCCAGGTCCTCTGCAAAAGCAACAAGTGCTCCTAACCACTGAACCATCTCTCTAGCCCCAAAAATAATTTTAAAGCTGATTTTTCTTTAAAGAAAAAAGGTAGGATTAGTCATTTTCTTTCCCTCCCTCCCTTCATCCCGCCCTCCCTTCTTCCCTCCTTTCCTCCTTTCCTTCTTCCCTCCTTCCCTCCCTTTCTTCTTTCTTTTTTGTTTGTTGTTTGAGACAAGGTTTCTTGGCAGTCCTAGAGCTCACTCTGTAGACCAGGCTGGCCTTGGACTCAGAGAGATCCACCTGCTTCTGCCTCCCAAGTGCTGGGATTAAAGATGTGTGCCACCACAACCTGGAGCTTTTTTATTTCCTTATTTTTTTGTTTTTATGTGTATGGGTGTTTTGCCTGTATATCTGTGTACCATGTGTATGACTGGTGCCTGATATACAGAGTTACTGATGGCTCTGAGCCACCATCTGGGTGCTGAGAATTGAACCTAAATTTTCTGGAAGGCCAGGAAGTGCTCTTAACCACATTTTCTAAAATGCTGATGTCTTAAGAAAGGTATTCATATTTCTCACTATTGGTTGATATCCTAGTCTCTGAACACTCAAATAATTGGCTCTTTTTTCCCTTATGGGTCTTATTACTTCCTTACTCATCAATGTGCATCCTGACTCCCCAGTCCTCAGGCTTGAAAATAAGACTTGTTTTTAACCTTCATAGGGTACCCTACCCCAGAGAAGACTGACTTGGGGATTTTGTTTCTTCTTCCTGGTTTTTGACCTCAAGCCTTGTAACCTGATTTCCTGTGCCCAGGATTGTTCCCAAGGGTTGGTCTCCTGCCAGACCTCTGGGAACTCTTAGAGACTGTGCAATAACTTCTGAATGTGTATTTTGCCAGGATCTTGGCTAACTCCAGATCTTTAGCGACGTGGAATCACCCCATTCTTCTCTTGGGATAGGCTTAGTAGTGACTTGGCCATCCAGGGTGACTTCCTGGTAGCGATCATTTTGCATCAGAACTCTGGCAGGATGACCACCTTCCCATGACTGGTTCTTAGGAAGACCGTGGTGTTCCCTCTGCCCTCACTTAGTGCAGCTTCTGCTGGACTTTTCTTTGTCCCTATGTGAGGGAAGAAATGGACTTTGGGACGTCAGTGTGGAGTGAGGGAGTGGAGATGGGCCTCCACTTGCCTTGGCTCTCTGCAGACAGTGTTCTGGACATGACCGGAGCATGTTACATTTTGAAGAGAGCTGCTTTTTAAAAAAAATTTTGTGACTCTAGGGCAGGCTGTGGGGCCTAAGGTCCCATTGTAGGCAGCCTAGCAACCACGGAGGACTAACGGAGGACTAAAAGATTGAACCAAGTCCCTTCTGGTGTAATGTGCAGAGTTCAGGGTTTGCTTTCATTCTCCGTCCCAAGCAGGACTCCTGGGCCTGTTTCACCATATGTAAACACTTTTCTTTGTTCTTCTGTGATCTGGATGGCATTTCATTGTTTTCAAATTTGGTTGTACACTTAATGATTTTGCTTAAAAAGGGCACAATTACGCGAATTGAGAGCTTCCTTGGAAACATAAGACTGCTATAATTACACATTCCTGGATGGATGTCGACATGTAAGGGAGGGTAAGTATGTTTAGAGTTCTTGGTGCATGGTGCCAGTTTGCTTTTCAAAAGGACTGTACCTGTGTGCCCCATTCCTAGCCATGTGGGCATTACATGTACACATAAGTGCAATTAAGCCTGGTGGGAGGGTTGGCATCTAAGAGCTTTTCAGCTAGAACAAATGATGTCTCGCTAAATCTGTTGACTCCTGGCTAGGTTAGAAGTATTCATTTTCCATCTTTGTGTGTCATGGGCTAGCTATAGGATGATGATGTCTTAACCAAGATGAGCCCTTTTAATGACCTCTGTCAAATCACCTGATTTACAGATTTGCTCACTCTGCTATTTTAGGCATGGAGAAAGTAGATGTCAGTTCTGATGAGGGCTTGAGTCAGATTTTGGTCAATTTTAGTTGCTTAGTTTGCTGTCACTGGTACTGTTCCTAAAATTAAAATCTCTCTATTTTATAGTGTTATACTTCTGATAAAGTTCAGAATCTTTCCTTTAGAGCAGTGGTTCTCAACCTGTGGGCTTGGGGGTTAAATGACCCTTTTAGAGGGTCATTCTGTTTTTTGGAAAACACAGCTTTTTTATTACGATTCCTAACAGATTATAGTTATGAAGTAGCAATGAAAATAATTTTACAGTTGGGGTCACCACAACACGAGGAACTGTGTTGAAGGGCTGCAGCATTAAAGGCTGAGAACTACGCTAGAGGAAAATTGCAAGTTAAATGGATGGTTAGTCTGGCCTTTGATGGTGGACAGCTCGTCTGTGGGTTTGTAGGCATCATACTCTCTCCTCTCTGAATATTCCATGTGTCAAAGGAGATCCTTTTTTCAGGTAGAGTTTTGTCTTATCTGTTTGGAGCACCCATGACTAGTAGGCTATTACTCTCCAGTACAAACCAGGTGATGGCCTTTTTTCCCAAGGGTGTAGAACCAGATTAGAGGTCACTTAAGGGCAGGGCAGCCCCGACCAGCAAGCTTCAGAGGCTGGAGAATCTGAGCTGAAGATCCTTGCTGGTAGATCTCTCCTTCATGCCCCTGACCAGTCTCCTGCCACACCCAGGCCCCAAGATGAAAGTCCTGCAGAGTGGGCTTCCAAAGGAAAGCTCTTGCCTGAACCTGTCTGCACTGCATCCCCAGCCACAGCCTGGTTGTCTGTCTAATTATTGTTGCTTAGTTTCAGTTGCAATAATAGAGGCCTGGAGGAGGCGGAGAAGCATTTAGAAATGTTCAAGAAGTGAATCCCACATCCTCTCAAACTGCTGGTGATGGGGTTTTGCTTCTCTTTGCCCCGGCAGACGGGGGCAGCGGGGATTTTAGCAGGTTGTTGTTCAGGGAGGATGATGCCAGTGTTCCTGCGCTGGTTGATTGGGACTTACAGCCTGGGTCGGGACAGCACCTTCCTGCCTGCCATGTGCCTATGTGCACTGTTTTTGCTTAGGGGTGGCTTTTAAGGTCCCTGTTGTCCTTCATGCCATTGCTGTGAAGGGTGCGCTGGTGAGAACCTTTCCAGTAGCTGGTTTGACTGCTTATTTAGTCAGCAGGTGGTGGTCACCGCTCTGGTCCACACAGCCTAGGTGTCAGGAGGCTTTGGGCCTCAGAGAAGGACATGGCCATGAAGGTAAGCCATGAAGGACCATGTGATAATGGACGTGACAGGCACTGCACTGGGCAGGGGAACTGTCATAGAGGAGCTGGTGGTGCTTGGACTTGTTTAGAAAGGTCAGGTGATCTAAGCAGGCAGAACACGGCAGACACACTGCAGGCAGAGAGAGAGAGAGGTAGGCCAGGAGGCCTGAGCTACAGGTATGGTGTGTGCCTGGCAAAAGGTGGAGGGAGGAAGCCTGAGTGGCTAAGAAGCAGCAGGAGCTGTGTGTGTGTGTGTGTGTGTGTGTGTGTGTGTATGAGAGTGTGCGTGTATTTTTAAAAGATCTATGAATTAATCTGGCACTGAGTGCACAACCTTCCATGTGTAGCGTGCTGAGGGCCTAACTTGGGGCAGTGGAAGTAAAGGAGAGAATAAATACAGTGATGGGCAGGAAGTGGACAAAATTTGGTTACTAGTGCTTGGGAGGGCACAACACTGAGAAGATCTGAAGGAAGAGCCAAAAGGAAGTACCAAAGTCAGGTACTCTGGTTTCTGACTTTGATTGCTGGAGAACACCAGATTCTGACTGCAGCAGTGAGCATACTTTGGGAGTCTAACCCGCTGCAGCAGTGGGCATACTGCGAGAGTCTAACCGGCTGGGGCAGTGGGCATACTGCAGGAGTCTAACCCGCTGCAGCAATGGGCATACTGCAGGAGTCTAACCCGCTGCAGCAATGGGCATACTGCAGGAGTCTTTGGAACTTTACACAACTGGATTTGGATAAAAACCGAGACTATGAGTATCTGAGTGGGAGGCGATGCCCAGAGCTCACTGCAAAGGTGCCAGCAGTGGCGCCTCAAGCACAGTCCCACTGATGGACAGGAGAGAGGATACCAAAGACACAGGCATGCCATGCTTCAAGCAGCTAGATTGTAAATGGAGAGAGTAAGAGGGTGGAGAAAAAGGCACACCAGGAGCACACTCAGTAGCTGGAGGTGATGCAGAATAGAGAATGCTTTTTGCTTTTAATTTATAGTCTGGGTGTCATTGAACCCCTGTGTAGCCAAGGGTGATCTTGAACTTCAGCTGTTCCTCCTGAGTGCTAGGATAATGGGTGGTACTGCTACACCTGGTTTGTGTGGTGCTGGGGAGGAACCTAGGGATTTGCGCACGCTAGGCAAGCACTCTACCAACCAAGCCATTGCCCCTGCTCATAATAGAATTAAAAACACTCCTTTCGGGAGTTATTCCAGGCCAGTATTGAGTTGAACAGTGTTCCTTTGTGCTGGGCAGTGACCAGCAGGAGTGGGCTCAGGTTTCATCTCCCTCCTGCCCTGTGTGTAGCAGCTGCAGACTGCGTGTGCTTTTGGAATCTCTTCAGCATGTAACTTTTTCTTGCCTTCTGAGTCCCCGAAACATAATCTCCAACAACCATAATGACCAAAAGTAAGAGCATATGTTCAGTTTTAGCAAATTCTGATGGTTCAGCACTGACCAGACTCCCTTGTCATCTGAAAGCATCCTGACAGCTCATGCTCTCTCCATTCTTGAGTTCCTCCACATACCATTAGCATCATTGCTTTATCGCCATTCATGTACTCTCTCTCTCTCTCTCTCTCTCTCTCTCTCTCTCTCTCTCTCACACACACACACACACACACACACACCTACCTGTCATCCTCAGGAATGCCCTCCATCTACCACCTTTGGGATAGGGGGTCTCTCATTGGCCTGGAACTCACCAATTTGGCTAGGCTGACTGGCCAGTGAGCCCCAGGGAGTCCCCTGCCTCTGCCTCCCAGCCCTGGAATTACATGTGCACACCACTATTTCTAGCATTCTTACATGGGTTTTGGGGAATCAAACTCAGGCTTTCATGCTTCAAGACAAGCATGTACCAACAGAGTTGTCTCCTCAACCCCTCTTCTCTTTCTCCCTCACTCCCTCTCTCTTTCCCTCTCTTTCCTTTTTCGGTCTCTCCCCCTCTCTCTCCCTCTCTTCCTTTCTCCCCCATTGTGGTCTAAACTGTTCTATTTGTCTAGTCAACTTAGAACAGACAAACCTCTCTTCTCTGCTGAGAAACTTGCTTTGAGAATCTAAGAGAGTACAGGTCCTGCTTTCACAAGCTTGTGGCATGGGGCTCACAGTTTTCAGGACTGTATGAGACCTGTGTGGGGACAGGGACAAGGCTGTGAGGCCTACAGGCACCTAGTTTCCACCATGCTCTGTGTCGAGGAGGGAGCATTCCTGGTCAGGGTGACCCTGTGAACTGCTTCTACCATGGTGAGCTGCTGGCGTTGTTGTGTACTTGCCGAGGGATGGAGGGTTGCAGGATTGCTGTCAATGAAGTGGCAGGGCCCCCTCCTCCTCCCTCCTGCACTCCTTGCTCTTCCCCTGCCACCTCTCCTTCCCTCCTGGCATCGCTAGAGCCTTTCTCAAATCCAAAGCTGTTCTTCCAGTGGATGTGCCCTGCCCTGTCCTTGGGTCGCTCTTGCTGCCCACATCTGTTATTACACGTTTTATGTGTTCTGTGCTGTGTATACTCTGTTTAAATACCACTTTTAAAACTTTTTTTTTGCCTCCCCTCATAACTGGGCATAAAAAGCTCTGTGTCCCAGTGTTGTCTATGGTGCAGGTCACTGAATCATTTATGCTGAAAGAATTGCGACTCCTAGGGTTGACGTGTTTGTGGGGTCACGGGTAAAGGTAGTTTCTGTTTCCTAAGCCTTCTCTGGGTAGTAGTAATTTGGATGAACCCATGTCCTCTTAGAGCCTCTGGCCAGTGAGTTGGTGTGGTGGCATCAGGGTCATGCAACCAGTCTTTGATTCCCCGGAGCCCAAATACTCCAGGTTGGTAGCGGTCAGCCAGACCTTAGTTACAGTCTCATGGGCACCTAGAGCCTCGTATGGTAGAGACAAAGACTGTCTGTGGGAAGCACACTTTCAGTGGAGGAACAGAGCAGAGCCAGGTAGGTACAGCTCTAGAATCTGTGTAGCTGAGCTGACTGTGCAGCTTCCAGAGGAGAAGCAGGGTTTGGGCATGATCATCAATAGGCCAGAGAGCTCAAGCAGTACAGGTTAAGAATGAGCTTTGGGCTTACGTCTAGAACTGTGAAGTAAGAACACTAACTGTCTTTGAGGGACTTCTGCAAAATCAGTCTTGTGTCACCTGGTGCTGGAGGCTCAGCTGTGGTCTGTGGGTCTCAGGAGCACATCCAGGTGCCCTGGAAACACTGATGCCATCTTAAGAGTTCTAATGCCTCTTGGTGGACTGTCACTCTTGGGAGGATGACTACCTGGTAATTGGACTGAGTGGTTGGAGCTTCAGAGGACCCTGCTGGTGCTCTGGCAGCCACTTCCCGCTACTCCAGTTTTGACTGGAGAGTTAAAGAGCAATTTCTTTTTTACCTATCACTGAGATATCTTACGGATGCTCTCTGTTCAGACTTCCGTGGCAAAGCATGAAGGAGGCAAGATTCTGCAGGGGTTTCTAGGATTAGACCTGGAAAGTTGTCTTGTACCGTGTAATGGTTCTCTGATCTCCCAGCCTAGATAATGCTTCCAGAGGAAGCAGCACTTTGGGAGTGTACCACAGGGCAGCAGGAAGGCTCCTCTGTGTCTGGGATGTCTCAGAGGCCCAGGGGTTCCTGCTGCAGTGACCTCTGACCCTGCTTGTCTGTGTCACTTAGTTGACAGGACTTCCTCTTGTTATCTGACCAGCCTACAAGCTTAGCAGGGCTTGGCACATTGGCTCTAAGTTTGTTGACTAAATCCTAAAATCTCTGCCCCAGTCAGTTTCAGTGTAGGAGCTGAAGTTACAGGCTTGCTCATGGCAGCTAACTAAGTCCCACTTGGAACCAGAGCCCTTGTAGCTAGCTCATGCACGTGACCTGCTTTCCTCCTCTATGGGTCTGTGGTCTGTTTGGAGGTCCGGTTCCTGATGCAGCTGGATGTGGGTTAAAGCAGTTAAGTCCCACTCTTGGCTTGTTGGGACAGTGATGAAACACTTTGTACCTTTGATTTGATTTGTTTTGTTTTGTTTAGTTTTTATGTTTTTTTTTTTTTTTTTTTTTTTTTTTTTTTTTTTTTTTTTTTTTTTTTTTTTTTTTTTTTTTTTTTGAGACAGGGTGTCTCAGTGTAGCCCTGGCTGTCCTAGAACTCGGCTGTGTAGATCAGGCTGGACTCCAACTCACAGGGCCTTGAACTCACAGAGATCTGCCTGCCTCTACCTCCTGAGTGCTGGGATTAAAAGCACGTGCCACCACTGCCTTGCTTTGTTTGTTTGTTTGTTTTAGACAGGGTCTAACCATGTAGCCTGTGACTGACTTGGAACTTGCTATGTAGACCAGGGATGGTCTGGAAGTCACAGAGATTTGCCTCCCTCTGCCTCCTGAATGCTGAGATTAAAGGTGTATGTCCCCACATCACTTTGTGCCTTTGCGATTTCAGTACAATTTTTAAAAAATGCACATTTTCTTGAAAAATATGATTATTATATACTTGAAAGGTGAGTGTACCTAGCCAGGAGGTGTTGGCACATGTCTTTAATCCCAGCACTCAGAATGCAGAAGCAGGCAGATCTCTGTGAGTTCAAGGCCCCCTGGTCTGTAGAGCTGAGTTCCAGGACAGCCAGGGCTACACAGAGAAACCCTGTCTCAAAAAACAAAAAGCACCCCACCTCCCCCCCCCAAAAAAAAAAAAAGAAAAGAAAAGAAAGAAGGAAGGAAGTGTATTCCCAATTCAAGGGGAAGGGCAGACATAAATAATCCTTACGGCCTCCACTCTGTAGCTCACCAGAGTACTGGGTCAGAAGACTGTGTTGTTGCTGCCCAGCCCTTAAGGTGTTTCTGTGCTCTCTTCCAGAATACATCTAGTTCTCTTCTGTTTTCAGGCAGTGGAAATATGTCTGAACAATGGGCTGGGAAGGAAAAGGAGTTCCTTATTCTGAAAGGACCTTGTTTGATGATTGTTTCCTCAGATGTCTGTCCTTTTCCTACATCACGTGGACACACTGGAGGACGAAGGGGAGCGCTGCTGTGTTGAAGGCTAACTCAGTTTAATTTCTGCTCTGAGTAGATCTCAAGCCAAGTTTCTGGCTAAATACTGGTGTCCTTCCCTTCCTGGCCATTGTGTTAGCTTCCATTTTCTTAAACATAGAAACTTGTGTGCACAGCATTGTAATAAGGGGAATTTACATATCCTCAAAGGTCAGCACAGAGGACTGTGGTTTACAGTGCATGTGGCTCTGGAAGGGCTTTAGTCAGCTTGAGGGCGTCACAGTGATTTTCTTTTCTTTTCTTTTGTTATCATATTCCTAGGCCAGCTCATTTCCACACCAAAATAAGGTCAGGTTTCACCACATTGCAGCCAAGGGCTGTTTTGGAATATGACTTTAACTACATAAAGATATGTATGATACATTTGCTTATGCTGCATTTGTGTAATGATGTAAAGATGTGTTGCTTTGCCTGCCTAAGACACCTGATTGGTCTAATAAAAAGCTGGATGGCCAAACTAGGCAGAGGAGGGATAGGCAGGGCTGGCAGACAGAGACAAAGAAGGAGGGGGAATCTAGACTCCAGAGAAGAGAGAGCAAGGGAGGAAAAGAGAAACAGGAGACTGTCAAGGCCAGCTAGTCAGGCAGCTGACATCAGACAGGGGAGAAGCAGGAAAAGGAGGACATACAGAATGAAACAAAGGTAAAAAAGCCCCGAGGCAAAACATAGATGAAGAGAAACTGGTTAAATTAAGTCTTAAGAGTTAGTGGGGCAAGCATAAGATGAGGCCAAACATTAATAGCTAATAATAAGTTCTCTGTGTCATGATTTGTGAGCTGGTTGGTGGCCCAAAAGAAAGTCTGCTACAGAGGGCAGAAGGAAAAGGAGCAGCTCCTAGGAGGACTTGTCTCCCTTGGAGAAAACAAGAACCTCAGTAGATTGGATTTAAAGGCAGGAAGTGCTCAGTCATGCTGAGATGAGGACCTGGAGGAGCCATCCAAGGTGTTAGCCCAGGTTCATGCTTGAGAGTGTTAGGTGAGCCTGCCATGCATTCCGGAAGCTGAGCATGTGTTGCTGAGTGGGAAACAATCCATAATGCCCACCCGGTGAGAAAACGACCGTTTCCACTCATATTTGTCTGCACTGAAACATTTCTCTTCTTAAAAATATAGCAGAGTATATATCACTCTTAAAAAAAAAAAAAAAGCCAGGCATGGTGGCATACACCTTTAATCCCAGCATTTGGAAGGCAGAGGCAAGTGGATCACTCTGAGCTCCAGGACAGTCTACTATAAATAGTACACACAAGGATAACCAGAGCTATACAGAGAGACCCTGTTACATATTTTTAAGGCTTGAAATTTTGGAGACTCTAGTTGTAGATCATTCAACCCCAGGAGCCCCAGAGTATCCTCCACAAGGTTTTGTGGCAGACTGCACAGGCTGGTGACAGCGTGGGCTGACCAGAGAGTGGTTGCCTTCGTTCCCTATATAGATGGTGTTGGATGAGGGCAGGCTTTTGTGCCATCACTGCTGCACAGGGTGGTGTGCTGGCTGGTTACACTTCCCCAACTGTGACTGTCTAGTTTGATTACTGCAATTTTGCCCTGGGCCATTCAGAATTCCCCGTAGAGAGCTGTATGTTTTCAGAAGTTCTTAAGAAGAGATTCAGCAGATAAAAGAAGCAAGAAATACCCAAGCCTGGCTGTCTTTGCCCCTTTATTCTAATTACCGAGTTTAACTGCCTACTTTAGCTTCCTGAGTGCCTTTGTGTGGTTTTCTGTTTTGTTTCTTTGAAGAGGTATCTTCCTTACATACAACTGCCATTGCTAGGCAGCCCCTGGCCTGGTGCCAGCTGTGCTAGGCACGGGCCCTGGTCTCTACAGCAGAGAGGAAGTGTCCCACAGGATCCTCCACCTTCCCCGCCACAGGAGACCTTCAGAAGAGCGAGGCCAAGCTGTTTGCCCCAAGGGTTTTCTGGGTGGCAGTTTGTCTTTCCGTGGGGCCAGGCAGGCGGTATGCTGTACTTGGCAGCGACTGTGCCTTCTTACTTTACTTTAGCACTTGTGCATATTTTGAAAAATTATTATGGAACTATTCAAACATAAGCAAAAATAGAAGAGTGTATGACCCTCAGCTCTCTTCATTAGCGTTGGGTGTGATCACCTTTGAGTTTTTATTTTGTACCTGTTCTCCTACCTGTTCTCTCTCCCTAAGTCTTTTTTGGAAAATATGGAATGTTTTGTGGCGTCCTCCTTAAAAAACTATTTTTTAACGTGTGTGTGTGTGTGTATTGAACTTGTGTCCTTTGGAAAAATAGTGCTTTTAACCTCTTGAGCCCTTTTAAAATTTATTTATTTATTTATTTATTTATTTATTTATTTATTTATTTATTTATTTATTTATTTATTTATTGTGAGAGCTACCTTGATATAGTTCCTAAAAATATCTTTTAAGTCTGTTTCAGTGTTGGTGGGAATGAACTTCGTCAGTAAATCTTACTCGTGTCTATCAGTCAAAATTATAGCTGTTTTTTCCCCCAAGTAGTGGGTCTGATGTGTCTGTGGGGCATGAGTGTGAAGGCCATAAGTGGTATTGGGTGTCCTTCCCTGTTTCCTCTGCCTTATTTGCTGTTGTGTTTTCAGACAGGGTCTCCCTGTGTGGCCCTGGCTGGCCTTGGAACTTGTTAAGTCAGGTTGGCATCAGAAGAGCTCCACCTGCCTCTGGCTTCCAAATGCTGAAGTTAAGGCATGTGCCATCACGCTCAGCTTCACCTCATATTTTGGGACAGGGTTTCTCACTGAACTTGGAGCTCATTGGCCAGCCAGTCTAACCTAAACAATGAACTCCAAGAATCTGTCTCCCTGTCTCCAGTGCTAAGATCTACAGTCTCATGCTGCTGTGCTGGCTGCCAGGGATACTAACTCAGGTCCTCATCTGTGAGTGGCAAGCACTTTCCCAACTGAGCCATTTCCCTAGCCCTACCAGGTCATTTTTCAGTTCACTTACTCAGCAGATATCTCTTAGGCACCTTGTTATGGAGCCTTTTCCCTGGGGGTGACTTAAGCAGAGGTCTGCCCCCTCCTTAGCACAGATAAGCCAAAACACAAATCCACCAGCATCCAACATAGAGAACCTGTGATTTATCAGTCTTACTTACAGAGCATGGGTGAGGGGTTACTTACAGGAACATGCATGACCCCAAAGTGACCACATACTCAGAAAGTCTTATCCAGTATGGACAACTTCCCCTGGCTGCATACAAAGTGTCCTTCCTTCAGTTAACCTTCCTCTTTCTGCTTGGCTTAGCACCTGCCAAAGACTGTGAGGACATGTCAGTTAGAGTCAAGTTACATACAGATCTCCAGGATATGCATGGGGAGCAACCAGAGTCTCAGGTGAAGTCCAGTGGCCTTTCCTACTTCCCTCAGTGAGGGAACATCAGTGGTCAGCAGGCTGGTCCTGGTCCCCTGCGAGGAGAAGCAATGATGAGATGAAGATCGAGGCTGCTGTGCTCAGAGGACAGCCTATTGTGATGGGTGTGTCAGCCTATTGTGAGGGTGTCTCAGCCTGTTGTGAGGGTGTCTCAGCCTGTTGTGAGGGTGTCTCAGCCTATTGTGACAGGTGTCTCAACCTGTTGTGAGGGTGTGTCAGCCTGTTGTGAGGGTGTGTCAGCCTGTTGTGAGGGTGTGTCAGCCTGTTGTGAGGGTGTGTCAGCCTGTTGTGA
>NW_026067918.1:10873342-10925539 GCF_014885135.2 Alexandromys fortis | reverse complement strand
GATGTCTCAGCCTGTTGTGACAGGTGTCTCAACCTGTTGTGAGGGTGTGTGTCAGCCTGTTGTGAGGGTCAGCCTGTTGTGAGGGTGTGTCAGCCTGTTGTGAGGGTGTGTGTCAGCCTGTTGTGAGGGTCAGCCTGTTGTGACAGGTGTGCCGCAGCCTATTGTGAAGGTGTGTCTCAGTGTGTTGTGACAGGTGTGCCTAGCCTTTTGTGATGGGTTTGTTTCAGCCTGTTGTGACGGGTATGTCTTAGCCTATTGTGACGGGTGTGCCTGACAGCCTATTGTGATGGGTGTGCATCAGCCTGTTGTGACAGGTGTGTCTCAGTCTGTTGTGTCAGGTGTGCCTCAGCCTATTGTGGTGGTGTGCCACACAGGTCTCAGACTGGACAGTCTCCAGAGAAGCTTCATCTTTGCTAGAGAAAAGAACAGGTGCTGAGTCCTTCCATGGCATTAGGGATTTGTGTAACTGGAGTGGCAGGGGAATGAAGAAGAGACAAACACAGAAGCACAGAGAGGTTGAGGCTGGGCTCTTTAACGGAGACACTTAGCATATCTATTATGTACAAGGAGTCAGATTTAGCTAGGTAGGAGCAGTCTCTGAGCTGTAAACATCTGGCGGGAGAAAGCTGCAGTGGACATTTTGTGCACACTTTGTCAACATTTACACTTGGACGGGGAGGGAAGGCTTTGCCATTTTCCCATGGGTCTGTGGTATGGTCCTTCATGTGGCCAACTCATACCAACTACCCATATCCACTCAGGACTTTGCACACTCAGGTCTTCTTGTACTGTCCATGGCCGAGGACATTTAACCAAGGAAACTTGGAGATTTCCATATAGAGGGGATGTTTTATCAGCAGTATTTGGAGTTGTTGAGCTCAGATGAGGGTTTCTTAGCGGTTAAAACCATGGTGACATGATGTCTGCTTTTCTACCTCCGTGACTAATCCTCATTTAGTTTCCTGGGTTTGTTGAACATAGGCTTGTGGTTGAACTTTTTCTACCTTCTCAGCATTCTGGAACCCCGTAGTGACTGACAGGGCATCTTTCATAAGGCCTGTGTGCTCTCACATGTGTTAGACTTTAGAAAATGAGTCCACTAAAATCACTGTTTTATGTTTAGTAAGGAAAACATTGCCTGCTCGGGAACAGTCGGTTAGAGACGTCCAGATAGCTGGGGTTGTAGCTCAGTGGCAGAGCACTTACCTGATAAATGTGAAGACCTGGATGCCATCTTCAGCCCCATGAAAATAACACCTTGGTATTTGTCCATGACATTTGTGACACAACACAGCACAGCTTCTGATGGTTACTTGGCGTTCACCCATACCTAAGGAAAATAGGATTCCCTCCTGTTATCAGGGGGGCTTGGCAACCTACAGATCACACACAGTCACTACTCAGTTGTTAATCTCTAAAAGTGTGTGTGTGCGCGAAGGGGCTCTGAAGAGAGATGGCTCAGCAGTTAACGCTGGCTACTTCCAGGGGACCTGAGTTCAGTTCCCAGCAACCATAACCATCTATAGTGGAATCTGAGCCATCTTCTGGCAAAAATTTGATAGAGCACTCATATACATTAAATAAATAAATTTTTTAAAAAAGTGTGCATGTGTGCGTGCACCCACTCACATGCCTATGTATTTTTATTATTTCTGGGGGTAGAACCTGGGGTCTCAAGCTTGCTAATTGCTGTAGCATAGCTCTACCCCAGCCCTAAAGGATTCTTTCTAAAACTTATTTGAGAATAACTCCGTTGTTAGGGAGATTATTTAGTATTTGAACTGCCAGGTAGATGGATGATCTGCTTTGGAACTAAGTTTTTAATTATAGGTTATTCTGAGAGTTAGTGATTTGTGTCCCTGATGAATTAGATGGTAATAATTATATTTAAGTAATTATACTAATTTAAATTAGGAGAAATTGGTCCTTTCATAACTGCAATATGGCAGATCATCATTATGTACTGTTTTCTGTCCTAATTGTTATTATGACTTAATGTTGTGATCTGATAGATTCCCCAAAGTCAGTTTGTAAGCCCTGTGGTTAACTGGGGGTGCTAGCATCCATCTGACCCCTCATTTTGAGTCCACCAGCTTCATTCTCATGTTCTTGGTGGCTCCCAGTATCCTCTACTTCAGACATACTTTAGGGCTCGAGGAAGCAGAATATAGTGACACATACCTCCAGTCTAAGCCATGGAGAGATCAGAGCAGGAGGATCTTGAGTTTGAGGCCAGCCTGAGCTATATAATACCCAGTTTTAAACAAAGAGGGATTGGGGTGTGGCTTAGTGGCTAGATAAGAATATTTATCTAGGGTGCATAAGGCCCTGGGTTCTTTCTGCAGCACTACAACACTGAAACACTTTCCTTGAGAGCAAGAGAGAGCAATAGTTTCCTTCCTTCCCTTCCATGTTCTGAACTGACTAGAGACTTAGAACAAGGAATCAGACCATCGGCCTTATGACTAGTGACCACTAGTGTCAGACATCGGGAAATAAGCTGCACATTTGTAAATTTCTCCGTTTCTTTCTAAGAGCTAGAATCTCTGAACCAGATTCTTTAGAATTGAATAGCTGATGGGCTGGGCTGGTAGGAAGGCTTCTGGGTAAAGGTGCTAGCTGCTGAGACTGACAGCCTGAGTTCAGTCCCCAGGACCCAACTGGTGGAATGAGAAGACAGCTTCCCCCAAGTTGTCTACTGACCTTCACATGGGCACCATGTTGTGTGTCTAATCCCACTTGTTATATACATACACATACATGCATGCACACACGGAGACACACACTCTAAAATTTTAATGTAAAAATAGAATGAAATAACTGATTGCCACAAGTACTACCTGTGCTCTATTGTCTCCCAGAGCCTTGTTATCAGGGACCATTCTGGGTGGACACGGAACAGTGAAGAGTCCAGGTTGCCTAGGGAGGGAGCCCATTTTGAGCCACTGTGGAAGAAGGTGACAGACTTGAGCTCTCACCCATACACAAATGTCTTTATGTAGCCTGATAGAGTCACATTGTCTGACTTTTTAGTTGATGTCTAAATGGCTTGCCAACAAGTGCTAAATTGCTCTAGAGCTACATACTGGACCATGGCACTGCTGGGACAGTTCCTGTGACAGTGCTCGTTTCCTAGGCTAACTAACTTCTCTGATTTACTTCTAAACCTGATGGGGTATTTTTGGACCCAGGTTTTTGTTCCTGTTGCTGTTACTTGTTTTAAACAAACATTTAGACAATGACCTAAGTAAAATGTCACTTAAACAATAGATTTAAAGGTGTTTTCATTTTTTATTCTTGAACCAATCTCTGCTTTCTAAAGCAAAGGTTAGACCAAGCAGAGTTCTCTCTCCTTTGTTTAACATCTGTGGCCAGCATCGAAGAGCTGTTGGCCTAGTTGACCTCAGGGGAACCGGTTGGAGCTCCTGGGTCACTGTGGCAGGAGCAGCTCCTAGTCTGGCGGCTTGTCAGCTGACTAGGAGGATGGGTGGAGTGCTTCATTTTGTAACATTGGTCTGTGGTTTTACAAAGAAGGGGCTGTGTAATTTAGACTGAAAAAGAGAGACGAAACTAGAAGGGGACGTGTTTGACAGCAGCAGAGACCACACCCACCTGTTGTAGCATGAATTCTAATTGGTTTTAATAAATAAAACCTGGAGTCAGATAGTGTGGGTGAAAGCTGAAGGATCAGAGAAGCAGTGCAGCCAGCCACTAGAGAATCCTTTTCCTCTACCAGTGCTCAGACCTAAGGGGCGATCCTGTTCTCAAATTGTCTCCTCAGACTTCATCTTCTGACTTCAGGGGCAGTCATTAGACTGCATCTGTCTCCAACAAACCTCAGACTGCAGTGAACTCCTATCTCCTTCTGCCTTATATTTCTCTTTCCAGACCCAGCCGTATCACTTCTGTCTCCACATCCCTAGTGCTGGGTTAAAGGTGTGCGCCACCATTCCCTGGCCTCTGCTGGCTTAGCTCTGCACTCTGATCTTCAGGCAAGCTTTATTTGTTAAAACATAAACAAAATATCATTACACACCTGTCTGTACTGCTTTGTGCTGCCAGCGAGCTGCCTCATAAGTGAGCTTAAATTTTGCATCACAATCAATTTATTTTGGTAAAGGCTAAATTTTGTCTTAAATCCCCTAATTGAATTTGTGTTAGAATGCAGAGAAAAATATGAAGCAATTTAATAATCTACCTCCTCCCCTTTTTATGTCCTGTATCTCCAACTACTAAAAGTAGCCAGGGACTGTAGTTTTAAAATATACTGCAAGTGCTTGTACTGTATTACCTTATTCCAGATACAGAACAGATTTCCCTGTGTCCTGACCAGAAGTGTTCCTATAGCAACTGCCATATTGAAATTGTTTGTTCATTTTCTGTTGGGATGGCCAGTACTTACACCAAGCAGATGGAACACTTGACATGACTGCTGGGTGGTACCTAAGATACAGGCATGTTCAGCAGACATGTTCAGTAGAGAACAGTGCTTGTAGGCCATAAAATTAAAATGCGTAGAGGTAGGCTCAGCAATCTGAGCCAGCACTGTTTCCTTTTCTGTGGCCATAGCAGACAGGCAGCTGAAAGAGGAGCCTGGAGTGAACTGTGAAGGATGGTAGAGCTAGAAAAGCAGAAACCACTATCAAAATGCTGCATGCAAAAGTGTAAGGCCATGAAAAATATAGAGACATTGAGTACACCCAGCAGCACCAATCAGAAGAGCCAAAGAGTGCACATAGCCTGGGTGCCCATCAACAGGGAGCTGTGGACGATCTAATAAGGATTATTGAGGCATTGAAGAGGTCGAAGGTGTAGAATGGCTGCAGCCTGAAGACAGATTGTGCCAGAACCAGTCACAAAAGGCCACGTGTACATAAAAGACCTGACCAGACGGAAAGGCTAGCTGGTAGTTTCCAGAACTGGGGGTGGCAGGAGTGTAGATGGGGCTTTCTTTTAGGGGAATTTGGTGCTGGGACCAAACCCATTTCTCTAGAAGAGCAGCTCATGCACTAAGGGCTGAAGCATCCCTCAGTCTCTTAAGCGTTGCTGTAAGGATGTTCAACACTGATACAATTCTCAGGTTAAAGTAATTTTCAGAACATTGTGAAGTCTTTGCATTGTGCAACCCACAGTACTCATTTCAGGATCCCCCCCTCCCCAGTACAATAGGAGAGGACAGAACCGCGTGGTCTCTGTCTTCTGCAGCCTTTCCTGGAGCTATGGATTGCATCAGTTTGTCATTTGTTTGGTTTTCTTTGAAACTCTCAGGTTCTTTGTTTTGTTTTCCTGTTTTTTATTTTAACTCACCCTTCTTTACCTTCTGCCCAGCCACAGTGTCTTCTGCCTACTCCCACCTCCAGGTAGCCATTCTTCCTCTGGAGGACCCTGGAGCCTTCTCAAGACTAGCTCTGCTGGGGACTTTTGGGTTTTGACTTCCCTCCTGAAGTGTCCTGCAATCACCATGCCACCTTCTCTGTGGGATCACCTTGAGTAGCTGAGGACCTATTTTAGGTGTCAGTGACATTCTCAGAAGTCCTCTAGAAATTCCTTAGCAAAGGGTGCATGGGAGACTTGTGTTTGAGTTTCCATGCTAGAAGCTGCCTTCATGAATCTGCAGTTGTTTTGTATTTAGTCAAAATTCTTCTGTTTTGAAGGGGACGGGGAGAGAATATGTAATGTTCAGGTTTGCTATGTTGTGTTTTTGTTTCTCAGCATACCACAATTTAGGAACATTGGCTATACTTTTGATGGACTCTTAGGTGGTTTCCAGTGTTGCTATGGATGCTACATGAACATTTACACTCCTGTCTGTAGTGTGAGTATGAGGGCTACATCCATGTGCCAGCTCCATCATTTGTTAGAAGTTTTTCTCTGGAGAGAGATTTCTGAACTCTGTGTCTTGTACAGCACTGTGACACCCCAAATCCCTAAAATGACTTGAGTAACACTTTCTGGAGGTCACTGGGAGAAACTGGCCCCTTTAGTGTGCAGAAGCCTTCTATGTGTGAGCACGCTCCTCTCTGCTTCTTTAGAAAGTCTATAACATTTTAGATTTTTTTTTGTAAAGTTTTGCACATTGTGATAAATTCCTGACTGGGCGCTTGAGCTGCTGACATGAGGATTTGTAGTCAGCAGCATTACTAAACTCTGTGATGAGTCTGACACTTTACCCTAGTGTGTGGACAGTCAAAACAACTGAGAGATAACGTTTTCATTTCCCCTTCCCAGTCCTTCCTCTGGCTTTTCTGCCCTGTGTAATTGGCCTCTGCATGAGTGTTTAATCCTTTCAGGGATTCCTGCTAGAGGGAAACTAGTATAGAAAATTAAGCCATTGATAGTGGGCAGCCTTCATTTTCTCAGATCGTAAAGGGAGAGCTGTACCAGTGTTCCACAGAGTGTGTGTGTCATGTAAAATAATGTATGTTGTAGTAGATAACTTTATTATACTAAGAAATTCTCGTTTTGGCTTTCCAAGAGATTTTTCTCAATCTTAAGCAGACTTCGACTTTTTAAATACTTTCCCACCTGTGCATATATGATATTTCAAAAAATTACACAATTAAATCAATGAGGTGTAGGCAGATTTTTCTGTCGTCCTGCCACATAACCACAGGCACTTCTTATTAATTCTGAAAGCTTGGCCAATAGCTTAGGCTTGTCTCTAACTACTCTTACTACCTAAATTAACTTCTGTTCATCTTCGTGCTGCCACGTGGCTCATAGCATCTCCTTGAGACTCCACCCTTCTTCCCAGCATTCTCTCTGCTCTGAAAATCCTACCTAAATATTGGCCTTTCAGTTTTTTTATTAAATCAATCTGAGTGACACATTCGCAGTATACAAAAAGATTATTCCACAAAGTCTGGTGTGCTTTTCTTGGGTGACAGATATTATTAAAGACTTGAAATATACAAAACATACACACACAACACATACTCATACAAAAATACCTTAACTTTCATATTGCTTACATGTTGAAATACTGTTTCAGCTATATTTGTGTCTGAGGATTTTTATTGCTGTTAAGGAACATCATGGTCATGGTAGCTCTTACAAAGAAAACATTTCATTGGGTGGCTTACAAGTTTCAGAGGTTCAGTCCGTTATCATCATTGTGGGACATGCTGGAGAAGTAGCTGAGAGTCATACATCTTGCAGGCAACAGGAAGTGATCTGAAACACTAGGTGGTATCTTGATCATATATGAGACCTTAAAGCCTGCCCCCACAGTGATACTCTTCCTCCAACAAGGCCATACCTACTCCAACAAAGCCACACCTGCTAATGCCAATCTCAGTGAGATTCTGGGGGCCAGTTACATTCAAACTACCACAATTTTGCTAAGTAAAATATAGTCTTTTTTTTAGTCTGTATTCTTGTCAACTCTTTTTTTTTAATTGATTTTTATTGAGCTCTACATTTTTCTCTGCTCTCCTCCCTGCCTCTCCCCTCCCCCAAGATCCCCATGCTCCCAATTTACTCAGGAGATCTTGTCTTTTTCTATTTTCTACTTCGTAAAATATAGTCTTAAGATTAATTTATTTCCTGTTTTCTCTTCCTCGCATCTTCTCCCCCTCTTCTTTTGTTTCCTTGTTTCACAAACTCCCTCTATATAGCCCAGGCTGACCTCGAATTCAAGGTCCTTGTGCCTTAGTTAGAATTACAGGCATGGACTTACACCTGGTTCTGAAGTGTAAGAAATATATTTCTTAGCTGAGAAAATCCTCATATATGCAGAGAGCAGGCAGCTCCTGTACAAAGAGAATATATGGTGACCCAGGACCTTGATTGCTGGGTTTTTGCTGATCCCAGTGACATTTTCACAGATGTTGATGACAGCTAATTATCCTTTTAGAAAGAAATTTGAATTTGTTTATTATTGTGTGTGTGTGTAAATTTTGAATAGTTTTAGTATTATTGGGAACACAGTCCCCTGAGTTAACTCTACTGCAGACCCAGAAGTCATAAAGAATAGTGTGACAGACGAGACTGTAGATAAATGGACTTTTGTACAAAAGTCCTTCCAAAGAAAGCTAAGAGAGGCGGTGGATTTGAAAGTGGGTAGCACACAGATACAAAGGATCAGTATCCAAGCTACATGCAGAACACCTACAACCAGCAATAAAAATCTCAGCCAGCAGAACAGGGTCCACGTGTGTTTGGCATCCCAGCACAGGCTCTGGTCACACCGTGGGAAGGAGAGTGGCTGGCGCCCTCCTGAAGGTGTCTGAGAGGCGACTTCACAGCCACGGCCGCTCACTCATTGCACTCAAGAACCCGAATGCTGTTTCCAAGCACATCTCCCTTCAAGACCCACAGTCTTTGGAAGATAGCTGATGCCACAGTGAGCTAGCCTGGGGTTCATAAGTGACAGCCACCTTGAGGACACTGGCAGTGAAATTGCCAGGCAGAAGAAGGTGCTGAGGAGCGAGAGTCTCCCCAGTGAGAGACTAGTCTGGTGACCGTTGGTACAGAAGGGGATGACCTCTCAGAAGCTCGACATTCTCACCTTGTCCCAATTCGAGGTCATCGGTGCTGACAGAAAGATTGATTGGCATCACATACCCTGACCCAGGCGCAGCCTCCTTCTTAGTGTTATTCTTGTCCACGGGCCTGACCTCAGTGTGATCCAAAGAAAGCAGCTGACAGAACCAAAGCTGAGGGACTGTTTAGGGTCTGCTCATGCGGCAAGCTCTGAAACATGGAGGACTGAGGCGCTTTCCCAGACTGAAAGCGACTGAAGGGCTTGGTGGTTAAATGTGATGGAAGCCTCTTGTGGTGATGTGCACTGGGAGGTGGAGGGGTAGGAGTTCAGGCCATCTCAGTTACAGAGTGAGTTGAGGCGCCCCTGGTACATGAGGTCCTGTCTTAGCAAAACAAGACAAATAATAATATTTAAATGTTAAAAATTGAAACTAGGATGGGGTGTTCTGAGTTTGAACGAAAATGGCATTTATGTGGAAGGTGTAAGGTGTGAGTAAGCTCACTGGAGCCACAGGCCAGGCACTCGTCTCATTGTGCTGGGGTCGTATAGGATGTGACCTCGGGAGGGTGGGGCAAGAGTTCATGGAAGCATCATTCTCTGCTGTCCATCCAAAAGTTTTCAGATAACAGGGTGAAGAGATGACTCAGCTCTCTGAATCGCTGCCTTAGAATTCCCACAGGTGCAGGCAACTGACTGTGGGAGAATGCTCTCTAGTGTGGCTTGGGGAGACATTCAGACAGACCTTTCTTTGGAGTGCATCCCTGGATACAACCTGAAGTGAAGTCACATGCTGTGACAGAAAAACCTGGCACCTCATAGGAAGTTGTATTGTTTAGTCTGGAGACCATTCGCAAGGGATGGATGGAGGCTTCCTGCTGGACTCTGAGTGTGCTCAGGTCTTTTATTTCTGTGTTTTATGTACTCTGCATGCCTGGCTCCATAAAAAGACGTCACCATGTATTTATTCCTTATACAGTTTTTACATAGGAGGAAGGAAGTGTGGGAAAGTATGCCTTTGATGAAATGTTTTAAAAACTCTCATTGTGTTTTTTATAAAACAACTTAGGCTACTCATTTAATGCCTATGTTTTATTTAATAAGTTTATTTTGATAAAAAATAAAACAAAGATTGGCGTTTAGCTGCTCAGAAAACTTCCTTGCTGTTTTCTGAGCATGAGATTTTGATAGAGAGGAGCTGCCATTTAGGAATTTTAGAGTTTAGGCACCAGTGCCTTTGTGGTACCATGGGGTGAGGTGCAGAGGAGAGTGAAGTGGGAGGGGTGGGGTGCAGGGGAGAGTGAGGTGGGAGGGGGTGGAGTGCAGGGGAGAGTGAAGTGGGAGGGGGTGGGGTACAGGGGAGAGCCAATGAGAGGGCTCCCAAGGCTGGCCAGTCCAGGTGTCTCTCAGCTCCCTTCACTCTGAAGCAGAGTCTTGAGATGGAGATGATGGTGCTGACTGGGAGGAGGAGGTGACTGGAGAGTGCCTGTTCTGTTTCAGTCACCTCTCAGAGTGATCATGTAGACCCTCAGAAGTATTTCTGTATTTCTTTGCAAACTGATACATGCATTTAAAATTTAACCAATAGCCGGGCAGTGGTGGCACACGCCTTTAATCCCAGCACTCAGGAGGCAGAGGCAGGTGGATCTCTATGAGTTCAAGGCCAGCCTGGTTTACAAAGCGAGTTCCAGGGTGTCCAGGGCTACACAGGGAATTCCTGTCTCACAACAAAACAACAACAACAACAAACAAACAAACAAACTTACCCAGTGGATTCTCAGACCGAAGCCTCTGGTCTTTTAGCTGAAGCAGGTCTTGCCAGCCCACCTGGCAGTTTGATGACCTGGTTTCCTGACAACTCTGTCTCTGAGTTAGCCTTTCCTCCATCCTGTTTCTCTTTCTTGTAGCCTGAGAAGAGGCTGAGGTTGGTTCTGATTGGTCATACAGTTGTTTTCAAAGAGTAGAGCAAGCAAGGAAAGCTAGAGTGGATGGTTAGGAACCAGCATGCTGGTGGAGGCCTCCTCACTCTACAGGTCATATAGACCCCCTGAGATGGTGACCTCTGCATTCTTTCTTAGCCTCTTAGATCACTTCCTGAGGAAATGCCAGATGATGCCTCCAAGTTCATGGTCTTCTTGAAAAGTGTTTCTTTTTGTTTTCCTTCTCCAGTTGCTCTACCGTTCCCATGGGGGAAATTTTCTTTGTATTCTTCCTCTGAGCTTGGAGCTTCTCAAGCCTCAGAACCCAGCCTTAGCTGCTTTATGGTCATTGGTCTGAGTGATGCCACCTGTGCCCTTCAGTAAACCCCCACACTTAAGCACTTGGGAACGAAGTGCCAGACAGAATGGCACTTGATGGCTCAGCAGTGTTTGCTGAACCAGTGCAGAGCATTCTGTGCACACGTTACCCTGGAGAAGAGGACACCTGGGGAACCCTAAAGACGCAGGGAAGGCTGGGATGGTGGTGTAAGCCTGTGCCATGCTGGATGGCAGAGGGAGCAGTGACTTCAAGGCTGACCTGGTGCCCATAGTGAGATCCTATCTCAAACATCAAGGGGAAAAAAAGCCCCAAGGAGGAGTGAAGCTAGAAATTGCTACATAGTCACAAAGTGCATTTCCTGCATTATGGTTGCACTGAACACATTCCAAGGTAGGGTAAGAGTAATGACTAGTAATAGTTTATTCATTTAGCCAGCAGAGGGCAGCATAGATCAAGTCTCTAGATATAATGGTTTTTCTTTTTTAATTTATTTTTTAAACTTTTTTTAAATTAATTAATTTTAAATTAATTAATTAAATAAAAATATTTAAAGGTATTTCAGCAACAATGTCGAAGTGTAGTGTGGATATTATTTCAGCCTTAGCTTTACCATTCCCCCTGTGGATCAAACTGTGTGTTCTCTATCATGGAGGAAAGTGTCTTCCTCAAATCAGGAACATGTCAATCAAGTCTTCAGGATGCATCTTCCAGCATCTATGGACTGTGGTCAGTTGGTGAGCTGTCTGTCAAGTGGCCAAGAAGGGCCTTATTTCCATCATGATGCTCTGGATATCACTCCTCCTTAGGAGGACTCTCTGAGGTCATGGCAGGGCTGTCTGTTCTTGTTACAGAAATGGAACCCAAGCTATACAGTGCTCATTCTGGGACACTTATGGTACCAGTAGTGGATTTCCTTCACAAAAGGAATATAGATAAGATAGTCTCTATTTTACAATGTCACACCTGTGTCTTATTTTCTTCTTACAAATATCAGTTGCTCTTCTTAGAAAAAAATAAGGAATGTTCATGGTGGCACACTCTTGTGATCTGGGTTTCCTGGATTGCAAGTTCAAACCCAGCCTAGATCAGTGATAACCTGAAGAAGGAGGAGGGGCAGGCAACCTAAAACATAGATAAGGCCTGCATAAGGTTAATGTTTGTTTTGACACCTTGTTAACGTTGACTCTTGGTTTTGAGGATAAAAGGGTTACAATTCTGCCTCATAAAGGCTTCTTCTCATCAGCCATGAGAACTCTATGGGTGCCAGGGACCAGAGAGACTTGTTAGGGAATGGGAACAGGCTTTGTGGGTGGGTATCAGTAGTATGCATCCCTTTATTCCAGAGTCTTCTTTGGAAGATACAGTGTTTGGCGCACTTGACCCTGCTGATACAGTTTATGCTGCGGTAGAGTTTGACATTTAATTAGTGACAGACACAAGACAGGAAAAATGACCCTTCATGCTGCTGTGGTAATTCCATCCATAGTGTATTTTGTAAGCAATATTTATTTATTTTTAGATGCTAAGTAGTTGTTTCACCAAAATGTATCTGTAGTTACACTCAGTGAGTAGGCATGTAGAGAAGCCGAGCCACAGCCTCTGAGCCAGGCAGGGTGTGTTCTTTTCTAGAGTCAGAGAATTAAGAGTGGTAGTAGAACTGGGCAGCACTTGGGAGGCAGAGGCAGGTAGATCTCTGGGTTTGAGTCTAACCTGGTCTACAGATCGAGTTTCAAGATATTCAGGGTTTCACAAAGAAACCATTATTTTTTTTTTAAAAAAGGTAGTGGAAGCACAGAATATCATAGAAATATTCATGACATTTAGTGTCGTGGCAAGTTGGCCCATGTTTGTATATTCTCACCTATCCATTGCGGGTGTGGGGGGTAAAGGATTAACTATGTTTTTGGTCTTAATTGTTTGGAAACATGAAACATCTTGAGTCTAGACGCTGCATTAGTGTTTGAGATATAGGTCAGAAGAACTACAGCTTGGTGTGAAAACACAGCTCAGCAGTGTGCTGGGCTGGCATGCCCTAAGATGACAGGTGTGTTAACTTGCCCCACCATGCAGCCTTCTCATTATCTACAAGCCTTCCAGAACATCATACTGCGTACCTTAAATATGCATAGTAAAATTGATTTTAAAAGCAAACTTGTGTAGGAACGCTCTGACACATGATATGAGTATGCGTTGTTTTCAGTGTCTTCTTCCCCTTGGCCAGTTTCCTACTCATTGCAGGGCCTGCCCTGATCCTGCGCATCTACATCATCTGAATCACTGTTCTGAGGCTTCGTAACGTGGTCTGCTTTTGTAATGTGCCTAGTTATTTCAGAATGTACATGGGAGCTTTCTAACAGTTCCCATCCAAGCACAGCACAGTGACTTCTCTACAAAGCTCCATTCGGCACTGGCAGACATGTATCTAGTATATGTGATAAATGCTTATATATTCCAGTGTTATGGATAGTTCCCGCTTGCATTTTTTGTTTATTTATTTTATGTATATGAGTACTCTATCTGTATGTATGCCTTTATGTCAGAGTGATTTTCTGTAGATGATTGTGAGCTGCTACCATGTGATTGCCAGGAATTGAATTCAGAACTTCTGGAAGAGCAGCCAGTGATTTCAACTGCTGAACCATCTCTCCAGTTTGTTCCTGCTTATATTATAACTAGTTTTGTTATGCATTTGAGACAGTGTCTCTGTATGCAGCCTTGGCTCCCTGGAACTCACTAGATAGACCAGGCTCGCCTTGAATCCATACAGATCCACTTGACTCTGCCTTCCGAATACTGGGATTGTAGATGTGTGCTATTATGTCCAGGTATGGTGCTGTAACTCTATTTTTAAATTAATCAACCAATTTTTATTATATGTGCATATATGTCTATATGAGGGTGTCAGAGCCCTTGGAACAGGGACTTGAACCCAGGTCCCTCTAGAAGAGCAGCGTATGCATATTTTTTTAAACCTCTGAGCCATCTCTTTAACTCCATGAGTAGATGCTGTAACTCTTAATATTGCCAGCTTTCAAGTTATATATTGCAATTTGGAAGATAAATTCTCATGGTGTTTGTTTTGGTCATTGCTAGGGTTAAAGCCTGGCATAAGCTAGATGAGTGTTCTTTCACGGATCCACCTTCTTGTCTGTGTAGAATCTCTAAGTTATGTAGTCCAGCCTTGAATGGACTTTGTGGCACAGGCTTTAGACTTGTAGTCCTCTTGCTTCAGCCTTTTCAGTAGGTGCCATTTCGGCCTGTACTTCCAGGACCGTGGGTCTTCTTGTTACTTGTTTAGACTGTGAGAGAGATGGTCTTGTTGTGTAGCTCATGCAGGTCTCTAGCTTATTGTCCCCCTGCCTCAGGTTCCTGAGTGCTGGAATTACAGTGGTATACCACATGCCTTGCCTAGTAAGGATGATAAATTATGTAGTCACTTTCCTTTGAGCCAGACTTGGACCTTTGGGAGCTAATGTCTGTTTTAAAGATTTCCCTTTTATAGTTAGTAGAGTTGATGCTGCATTAGCTTTAGCAGAACAGAAGTCAGCAGAGGGCATCATGGCGGCACTGTGGGCTGGCCAGGGTTTCTGTTGCACTCCAGTGTGTAGGGCAGCTTTTGTCAGGCTCCCGGAGGCTGGGACTCAGGACTGCCGGGAAGTCATCCTAAATAGGGATAGTAGCTACTGTTTGAGTTACTCTGAGTCACTTTTTGGAAATTATACTAAGAATGAATCATTGGCTAATAGAGGTGAAAGTTGTGAAGTCCGAAAACAAGGGACTAAGGGATGGGGCTGTGAGGAGCTGTGGGGCAGGGGCGGTGAACAGGGCTGTGAAGTCCTGTCTTGTAGAGGATATGGAGTCACAGGAACTGAAGAGATGATGCTGAGAACCTGAGAAACAGGGGTCTAGGTTCCTGGGCTGATGGAGAGGACTGGGCAGGAGCTGCAGAGGCCCAGCCTATGGCCTGCTACTCAAGCCTGACGCTTCTTCGTGCCTCCATGCCTCGGATGGAGTCCATCTGTAGGCCCTGACATAGCCTAGACATAAATAGAACAGGAATTTGACCCTTTTATTGCTCAGCTTCCACCTCTCGTAGCAGCTTCTGCCCTGGCTGTCTGCAGTCTGTTCTTATAAGCCAGCACCCAGGGTACTTGGTCACAAAGGAAATCAGATGTCTGCTCTGCCTAGAACAGAAACTGCAGTCCCCGAAACAGCCCAGGCTCCCCACAGCGCTCCAGAGGCCTCAGCCCTCTGACCTCACCTTGCATTCCTTCCTGCTCCCGTGGAACTTGACACTGTCCTGAGCCCCAGAGCACATGTCCGAGAGTGGCTCCCACTCTGCTTTTGTATAGTTCCCTGCCGTCGTCATCCCACACAGTGGAAATGCTGTGTCCATTTAGTCCTTGATGTCTCTACAGTCCACACCCACTGTGCTCAGGGACCCTTATTGGGTGAAACAGTAGAAAGATTATAGATTTGATTGATTTCTTTTTAAATGTGTGAAACTGAAGATAGAACTGACAGATTGCATTATATGTTGTAAATATTCTATTCAGTCCTTCAAACCAGTAGGAGGGATGAGAGTTAGAAAAAAGAACATAAGGTGTGACATCATTGCACAGAACAGAAGTGTTCTCACACTTAGGGAAAGACAAGCTTGATGGCAGTGAGGTCCATTCAGAGGTCAGCACTGGGAATGTTCCCACCTGTCAGTGCTGTTCAGTGTACTTGTGATGCCCTACTTCTGGAACATAGGAAGCAGAAATGACCTGTCCCACCCAAGTCAGGGTTGCCTGGGAATCAGGTCTAATGCCAGAAGGTAGAAGTATGGGTTAGGAACTGTCAAACAGGTTTTAAATGGTGCAGACAGGATTCATCAAGGGCAGAGGTTGGAGAGAACACTCAGCCTACAGGGTTTTCAGGGTTAGACAAGGCAGACTATGTCAGTGAAGCCTAGAGAGGAGACTTGGTGAAGCCACCAGTACTGCTTAGTTTTAACTGTCCACTTGACACTACCCGGACTCTCCCAAGTGAGTGAATTGAGATTAGAGGGCTTGCTTAGATCAGGCTGGCCTCCAGGCATGTCTGTTGGGGATGTCTTGATTGTTTGTTCATTGATATGAGAGTTCCCAGTCCACTGTGGGTGGCACCATTTTATGGCTGTAAAGCTAACTGAGAAAAAAAGCAAGCAAGCAGACAGCTTGGGTATATTCATTTCTCTCTGCTCTTGGCGATGGGTGTGATGTGACTAGCTGTTTGAGTTCTGCCTTGGCTTCCCTGAATTGATGAACTGTGTCCTGGAATTGTAAGCCAAATAAACTTTGTTTCCCCAGAGTTGCTTTTAATCAGGATATTTATCACATTAACAGAAATGAAACTAGGACACCACCCAGTGATGTCATGGCGGTGCTTTGTGGTTGTTCCCTTTTAAGTTGATGCTATTGCAGATAGCTGGCTAAGGAACTTCACAGTCCACCCTGGGAACACAGGGGAGCTTTGGATCAAGGAACTCTACTTCTAAGAAAGACTTCTAGAGAGAACTAGAGCTTTGTACAGAGCATGGGCCTAGGACCCTGAGCTTGGCCCTACTTCAAAGTCTTCCAGACTGTGAATAGTGGAAACGTGATTGCCCTTTATAATCCTGGGAGGAAGTAGGGCTAGGGAGATGGCATAATTGATAAACACGAGAGTCTGAATTCCATCCCAACTCCCCGTAAAAGTTAGGGGTGGCAACATATTACGTTATTATCAGGTGTTTTTCGGCCAGGCAGTCTGACTGAATCAGTGAGGGCCAGTGAGCACTCAGTGAGAGATCCAGGTCTCAAAATTAAACTGAAGAGTTGGGTGTGTTGGCCCACATCTTTAATCCCAGCATTTAAGAGGCGGTGGTAGGCAGGCCTATCTCAGTGAGTTTGAGGCCAGCCTGGTCTACACAGTACATTCTGACTAGAGCTATCTAGAGAAATCCTGTCTCAAAAAAAAAAAAAAAGGCAACTGAGAAAATGCCTGTTATATTTGATGCACACCCCATGAACCCACATGTGCACACACAAAAGTAAAAACGAGGTGTTTATAAACAGCATGCAAAAATAGTTGCTAACTTTCTGGTGTGTGTATATATAGATGTGTGTGACATGAGAGACACAGTATAACATAATATATATTGCATGCAAAAGAATCAGGCCAAACCCTACAGTGTCGTGTGTGGTTCACACTGGGGGAAGGATCAGACTGCCTGCTACTGCTTTCTGAATATGTTTCATGAACATCACACAGGGAAGCGCATTCTGGCGTGGTGCATTAGGGTTCAGGGAAGGAGCACTACCCAGTGTTATGGTTTAAGTAAAATGGTGCTGTGCCCCAAGTAGCCCGTGGGCCATGTGGCGGGGCCAGGCTGGGAGCCGCATGGTGGGTGAGAGACAGAGATGGGGCAGCCAGTCTCATGAGGAGCCGCAACCGCAGTGGTGAGAGACAGACGGAAAGGCACACCATGCAGAGTGAGGTTGGAGAAGAGCAGAGAGAGAGAGGAGAGGAGCCATGGCAGCAGCTGCCTCTTTAGGAGAGAGACAGAAAAGGAAAGACTTGATACTGGCAGGGAGGAAGATCTGCCTGCCTCTGTGAACTGAGGAGGGAATGGGTGGGGCTTGTCTCTTAAAGGGACAGGCCAGGCCATTACACCCTGTGCCATGTGCAGCTCCTTTGTGGCCGCCATCAGAACAGCGGGGACTGATGCGCCCCAGAGTCCTTTAGCAAGGTCAGGCAACCTGACCCAGTCTGCAGGGCGGCAGAGGACAGTCTGTAAACTCAGGCAAGAGACCACTTTGAGTTCATCCTCCTTAGGAGGTAGCTTTCTAATTCTAGATTAGTGTTACTTGTCAGAATACATTAAACAAAGGTGCCCTTCTTCACAGATAGGAAAAAACAGTAGTAAAATTCACAAAAGGTCCCTAATGACTATCGCAATCTGAGGAAAATGGACACAGCCAGAGGCTGATTCAAACACAGTGTAAAGCAGAGCATCCCAAATAGTATGATATTGTCACACAGACATGAGACCAAAGTGGGAACCCAGAAGTCACATGTCTGCAGCCAACTGACTCTCAACAGAGGCAGTGGTGCCAGCAAAAGTGGTTATTCACATATAGAAGAATGAAACCTGACCCTGCCTCACCATCGTAAAAAATCAACTCCAGACGATCAAAGGCCTGAATTATACTAGGAACTACAAAACCAATAGAAAAGCAGGGCGGTGCTGTAGATGTTATAGGCAATGGAATTATGGTAAGATCCCCAGACAAAGGCCAAAACAGATCACGAGATTTTACCAAACTAAATAGCTTTGGAGAAAAAATATTTGTGAACTGTGTAGAACATAATATCTGAAATATACAAAGAACCAAATAGAAGAAGAAACATAATTAAAAAGAAGCCAGCGACTGGGCATGGTGGTACCTGCCTGCACCTTAGCACTTGGGAGGTGGAGCAGGAAGGTCAGAGTTGAGGTCATTGTCAGCTACTAAGAAGTTTGAGGCCAACCCAGACTACATAAGACTGTCTAAAGCAGATGGAAAGACAGCAGAAAAACAAAGCAGGAGATCAAAGTAGACTTTTTAAGTTTCTCAAGACAGGGTTTCTTGGTGTAGCCACCTGGCTGTCCTGGAACTCACTCTGTAGACCAGGCTGGCCTTGAGCTCACAGAGATCTGCCTGCCTCTGCCTTCTGAGAGCTGGGATTAAAGACATGTGCCACCACCACTGCCCGGTGACCTATTTTGAAAGAAGCAATACATAGATGAGCCAGGCATGGTGAAATGGGCCTGTGTGTAATTCTAGCACTCCCCAAGTATAGGTGTGTATGTGGGTAGGTGGGTGAGTACTAGGTCAGTCTGGGTTATATGATGAAGCTGTGTCTCAAGCAAACAAACAAAACCCCAAAACCCAGCAACAAAAATGACCAAAATATTTAAAATGCTCAGTATCACCCAACCGTCAGGGATATGTCAGCAAAAAGTAGCAACTGTTGACTAGGCCACAGAGGTGATGAGTATGAGCCTTGCAGCAAATGCTCTGTGGAACTGTTTGGCTGGCCTGAATTATTGTTGTTGTTGTTGTTATTATTTTTAACCTACTTACTTTGTTTTGTTTTGTTGTGTTTTTTTTTTGAGACAGGGTTTCTTTGTATAACCCTAGCTGTCCTGGAACTTGCTGTGTGTAGACTAGACTAGCCTCTAACTCAGATACCTGCCTGCCTCTGCCTTCCGAGTGCTGGAACTAAAGGTGCATGCCACCGCACCTGGCTTCCTGATTTACTATTATTATCATTACTATTCTTTACATTGATTTGTTGTGCTGGGGTGGGAGGGTTGTGCATGCCATCTTGAGAATGTGGAGGCCAGAAGACAACTTGTGGAAGTTGGGTATCTCCTCCCACCTTTATGCATTCTGGGGTTCAACTCGATCATCAGACTATGTGTCAAGCTCCTTACCCATTGGGCCATCTTGCCAGCTCCACGTTTACAATGAGTAGAGTTGGGAGTCCCCAGTACAAGAAATGACATTTAAGGACAAGGAGATCCATCACTCACCCTAATTTAGGAGCTAAACCTTGTATATATGGAATTTTCGATTTGAATACCATAAATGTGCGATTGTTACATGTAGGTTAAAATTGCAGAAATGAGAATGGAGTTGAAATTGACTTCATATTGATTGGGAGTGTGGCCCTTGATTGTCTCATCTCTGGGCCCTGCCTTCTGCTGTTAGCTGGGACGTGATGGCAAGCTGTGGTGATTGCCATCTTTGGCACCGTCTTGTGGCTGTTAGTGTGCTGCTTCCTCACCGGAAGGTGACGGATTTTAGGGGATCCTGTCACTGGGAAGACTTAGGAGCAGAAGCCAAAAGCAGCAGCTGCTGTGTCCTTGTTTGGGTGAGTGAGGATAGGGTGGGCCCTCTACTGAGCTGTTGTGATGACTCAGTGCTCTTTGACGTGCTAGAAGGTGCTTGAGCTTGACTTGAGGAACTGGGTGGAGACAGACTGCAGTGACGCCTGCACAGCCTGCAGGCTAATTGGTCCCCTTGTCACTGGCTGTTCCTCTGGTAGTCTAGAAGCAGCCCCAGCTGTCCAAGTGACTGGACAGCTCCCTATAGGTGTTCCAAGCCCCACCCAACCACTGCCCAGGAAACTTTGCTCAGGGTACTGTGCTGAGTGAGTAAGCCGCAGCCCGTCCTTCGTGGCAGAGCCCAGCCTGTGCTGCCCCGAGAAGCCAAACAATGGTTCTTAAAGAAGGAGAAGGGGAGGATGGTGAGTCCCAGCCCCAGACTAGATCCAGGTGGCCCAAGGTGGGTGGGATGGGCTTCTGAGGGTCTCCATGGACTCAACTGTGAGCTCCTGTGGGAACAACTTTACTGGGCCTGTGTGGCAGGGTGCAGTTAGAGTCTGGTTTTTTAATCCTGTTCCTTTCAGAAGATATACAATATGCTGAGTAAGACTAAGGCGTGTGTGTCTCAGTCAGGGCGAGAGAGGCAAAAAAAGTGAATAAATACAAGATTCTAAATGAGGTAGCAAGAGTCATCCAGGCTTCTACCAGCTGCCGCCTCCTGCTTGTTGACCATTTACTGTATCTGCTGAGCAGTGGGACTATAGCTCTGGGAACTCCCTGACACAGTGGAGCTGGGCTGGGAAGACATCTCCTGAGTTATGCCATCAAAATTCGGCTTCAATGGTTCTTGTTTTTCCTAAATGAAGTGTGGCCAGTGGAGAGGCTTCCTCTTTGTTGGCCAGGTGAAGACTGTTTGAAGTCTTGTGGTGTCTGTTGGCTTCCCTCATCTTCCCCAACCCATGCTGTAAACAGAGGAGCTGTGCAGCTCCAGGAGCTGCAACACTGGGAGCCTCCCTGCTGTGCCTGCCTTGGCTCAGCTGCAGTGCTTCAGCCCTGAGGCAAAAGGGGGCAAGTGTGACCAGCTGCAGCCAGTGTGGGTACTAGAGTAAACCTAACATGGGGCTGGTTCCAGGAAATCTGGCTGTCTCTTTCACTTCCCTCTCCTGGCTTACTGAGCACACGCTTGAAGTCTCGCCTTTAAAGAGAGCTCACCCTGAGCAGTTTCCACGAGGCTTCTTGGAAAACTCTATTGTGGGTACTCTTCTGAGTGAGAAGGTTGTGCCGTTTTTTATTGCAGTCCTTTTGATTTCAAAGAAGGTTGGTAATGAGAGCCGATGCCCGGCCAGGGTGAGTTGCCCACTGCGAACTTTTTTTTTTCCAGAGGTGGAATTCACATTAGCCCTGGTATTATTTCTCCAAGGGAAATAATTTTGAGAGAAGACATGGAATAAAATGCTAGAAATATCAGAGTGAGGCTGCCTAACCAGTGATCACTGGCTTCCATGTCATATCTGCATGGCTACTGGCTGCTAGAACTTCACCCAGCTAGGAAGTGTGGTATAGTAACTTTGAGCCAGAGGGGTCCTATGTGGTTGGCTCTAAAGTGTATCATCAGTTGCCCTGAGTGTGGGTGCAGGCCAGTATCCAGAGCTGGGGTGATGGACCTGGAGCAGGCCTTAGGGCAGAGCTTTAGGGGCAGTGCCTGAGGGGTTCAGACCAGCTCTGCTTTTAATGAACAACCCTGAAAAGCCAGTGCCCCCATTTCCCAACCCCCTTCTAATGTTTCCTGTTTGGAACAAAGGGGAAGAACATTGCCCTTTTAACCATTGCTAAGGTAGATTCCCGAGGTATAAAATGGAAGAGAACCAGTGGAGTTTCCTGCGGCAAGTCCCTAAGGTCCCTGAGGAGGAGACGTTCAGAAAGCAGGTCCTTCCGCTGTGCACATCAGCTGTGCTGCTTTCACATCCTTCTTTTAAAAATTATTTCTTACATTTACTTACTTTTTTTTTTTTTGGTTTTTTGAGACAGGGTTTCTCTGTGGTTTTGGAGTCCGACCTGGAACTATTTATGTGCATGAATGTTTTGCCTGCATGTATGTACATGTAGCACATGTGCCTCTGGTGTCTTGGGATGTCAGAAGAGGGTATCGATCCCCTGGAACTGGAGTTATACATGGTTGTGAGCCACCATGTGGGTGCTGGGGTCAAACCTGGGTGCTCTGGAAGAGCAGCAAGTGCTCTAACTGCTGAGCTATCTCTCCAGCCCGGTACCCTCCTTTCTTATCTGTATTTAAATAATTGGTTGTTCTCCAGCATCTTGTGTTTATTTGCCTAAGTGAGAGTTACCAATATAATTAATTGGGCACTGTTTCCTTAACTGCCATAGGTTTGTTTCTAGTAGATTAGCTATTTGAGCTTATCTGTTTATGTGTAGTCCCTCTTGATGCATGGCCCTCCACAGCAGTCACTAAGCCCTCTTCCTGGGTTCTCTGAGCCCAGTGTTCCCTAGGCCGTGATTAGTGATGTGCCCACCATCCTTAAGGCTTCTTCTGTCACTTAGGAGTCACCATTCCCTTAAGTCCTGATCTAGCTGGCCCCTCTGCAGCATCTTGGCATGTTCTTAGCATGCACAGATGCTGTGTCAGGTTGCTGCTGCCACAGGCTTGCCTGCCTCTCCCTACTGGCAAGGCTGAGTCTAGAGCTATTTAAGTCCCAGCTCCAAGCACAGGCTGCGCCTATGGCAGATACTCAGCAAATGCTAGCTAGATGGATCTGTAGGTTTCAGTAGGAGAATAAATTGCTGAGGACCAGTCAGGGACCAGAATATGAAGCAGGCTGTTGGTGTTGGATCTGTGCCTCATTGAGGAGCTGTCAGGAGTGGTTCATCTCAGAGAGCAGTTCAGACCTGAGCTAAAAAGACTCAAAAATGTCTGAAGCTTTGAGGTACTACAAGGGTATCAAATAGTATTATTTATAGGAAAACACACCAAATAGAGTTGCATATAGCACCTCTTGACTAGAATACTAGGTTTTCAGTGACAGATAAACAGTTCACCTTGATGTTAACTTGGCCCACAGCAGCATCCCTGGTGACCTGTGTCCTGGTTTGGAACAAGTTGTTTGGTAGGTGTTAGAGGGAAGACCCCAGGTGCTGTGGGTGACGCTTGCTTCCATCTCATTTTTAAGCAGAGCTTATCTGACTTTGTACGAAGCACACATCAAGGCAGGAAGACTGTGCCACCATCTGCAGTTACAGTGTTGAGGGCTTCCCTCTGGTTTGAGCTTTACAGGCCTCCCTGTGGAGCACAGCAGCCACATTGCACCTTTTCTCCTTAATGAGGAGGTGGGGCAGAAGCAGGGGCCTGAGGCCTTCTGCCACCTGCCATGTTTACTTGTGTGGAGTATGAAAGCTAGGCTAGCTACAGGCACCCAGGACCTGTTAGAAAGGAGGTCTGGGGAGGCAGAAGGTGGAGCCAGAGTTTAAGAGTCCAGTATCGGTGGGAAGAAAGTAGGCTTAGGTCTTGGGTATCAGGAGTCCTGTTGACTTGCAGAGTGGTCAGCGAGGACGAAGCTGGGCACTGCAGAGGAACGGCTTGAGGCAGCATGCTTCTGTTCTCAACCAACATCCTAGGGCCGCAGAAACTGCTGAAATGGGGTGGAGGTTGTATAGTTTGCTGTTGGCTGCATCGAGGATGGAGAGCTAGACCTGGAAATATCTGGAGTTCCCACCTCTCATTTTCCCTTTGGACCTTGACACCCTTCTGAAAGCAGCTTCACTGAACATAGTGTGCTAGTGTCTGCTCGTCCGTCTGTCTCCCATTCAGCTGTACTTTCTTCTTAGGAAGAGCGCCAGGGAACGCTGCTTCTCCTGCTGCGCACTCTCCCAGGGTCTTCAGCCTCGCTTAAGCATTTTGTGTGGCTCTAGCCCAGCGCCGGGGTCACTAGCAGCTGTGCAGTCAGACTTCCAGAGCAAGAAGTGCCTTTGCAGTTATCCAGCCAATTCCTGCTCAGCACTAAAACAACAGCCATTGCCTTGGCTCCCAGGAGAGCAGAACACAGACAGCCAGGAAGAAGTGGACTGCCCCTGCCGATGTGACCCCTCTTGTCCGTGGAGGTTGTCAGCTACCATTTTGTTTCTCCTGCTTTGGTATGGCAGAGAGCTATGGGGGCAGGAAGTCAAGTCTTGCTCCCTGCAGATGGACTGCTGTGGAAGGACCCACCCAGTACATCCCTTCCTTTCTTGAGAAAATAAGGAAGTCATATTTTGCCTTAACCCTGTGTTTCACACTTTACAGAGGACGGACTCATAGAACTCAACTTCTGACCTCAGAGACGTGAGTCTCTTTTGAGGGTCAGTGTTTGCTCTGACCCCATTCTTAGTGCTCAGTATTCTTTCCCTGCCTTACTTTGAGTTAGGATTCTGAGCAGCAAGCCCATATGAAAGGCCATGGTGCTACCACAGCAGAGTCCGGGTGCCAAGCAGGCGTTTCACTGACAGTGAACCAGAGCACATGAATGTTCCTAACATAGAAAAGGGCTCCTGCTCTGCCTGGCAAAGGAGCCAGTGGCTTTTTTGCGTTTTCCCTGAGGAGAAGTCTCAACAGCAAAGATTGCATTTCCTGTGGACCCAGCTCATAGAACCATAGCAAAGGAAGAGTTAAAACATGCAGCTTCTCTGTGGACCTCATTTATGTGGTGCCCACTGATGGTGCGGGGTTCACGTGTCCACCAGGCACACATCGTACATAAGGAGGAACCTGACATAGTGCTGCCTGATGCCATTATGTGTTACTCTTGGCACCTCTAGAATACCTCATTCTCGTCACTGTGTACAGTACTGAAACTTTTCAACTTTTACCATTTTGATGTTGTTGTCATTGGGAAAATTCTTATACACTAACTAAGAATCCAAATTTAGGGACTGGAGAGATGGCTCAGAGGTTAAGAGCACTGACTGCTTTTCCAGAGGTCCTAAATTCAATTCCCAGCAACCACATGGGGGCTCACAACCATCTATAATAAGATCTGGTGCTCTCTTCTGGCCTGCAGGCAAACATGCAGTCAGAACACTACTTAAAAAAAAAAAAAAAAAAGAATCCAAATCTAGCAGAGTCATATTTTCAGATGGAAAGACCTGTGTGTTTAAGGTGGCACAGAAAGCTGCACCACGCCAGCCGTCTGCACTGCTGGTAGCGCGGGCTCTGGCGGTCCGACTGCTTTTGTTTGCACTTCCTGGGATAGGTGAGCTTCAGCATCTTTTCATGTCCCAGTTCTTGTGCTTCCTCCTCAGTCTGTCTTTTACATCCTACCTTGGGTCTCAGAGACACAAGTCTTGCTTCTTCCAGTCCCTCCTCTGTACAGGGCCCATCTAAGAGCAGTGCCTGAGAACACTTGTGGATGGAGCAGAGATGAAATCTGCTCCCACCCCCTACATTGGTCTGGTACCTGCAGCAGAGGCCAGAGGTGTTGTAATAGGGAGCTGCGGGCTGCGTCCCCGGCACCCGGCCGCCCGCATGGCTAGTTTATGCCCCGAAATAATTACATGGAAACTGTATTCTTTTAAACACTGCCTGGCCCATTAGTTCCAGCCTCTTATTGGCTAGCTCTTACATATTGATCTAACCCATTTTTAATAATCTGTGTAGCCCACGAGCTAGCTTACCAGGAAAGATCTTAACCTGCGTCTGCCTGTCATGGGAGAATCATGGCGACTCCTTGACTCAGCTTCTTTCTCCCAGCATTCTGTTCTGTTTACTCCGCCTACCTAATTTTATGTCCTATTAAAGGGCCAAGGCAGTCTCTTTATTTAACCAATGAAATTAACACAAAACAGAAGACTCTCCCCCATCACAGAGGCCTGGGCCTCTGTGGCTACTCCTCAGCCTTGGCCTCCTGCTAAGCTACAGTGGCTCTAATGGGCCAGCAGTTGGACTTGCTCTGCTCAGGGAGTTGGGGCTCCACCCAGTGTCACCATTTTTTTCCCGAGCTCCTATCAGACTTCAATCCTGCTGCCAGGACTAAGAACAACTCCAAAGAGTGGATGTCTGGCACTCTTCTGTGATGCTCAACACGTTAGGTCATCTGGGAAGAGCAAACCTCAACCGAGAAATTGCCTCTATCATATTGACTAGTGGGCAATCTGTGGACATTTTCTTGTTGGGAGGATCCACTGTGGGTGGTTCCATCCCTACACACATGGTCCTCTGGTATATAAGAAGTAAACTTAGTCACTTGTGGGAGCAAGCCAGTGAACAGTGTTTCCTTTAGGCCTCTATGTGTGTCTTCTTAACTTGGGTCTCCCTGGCTTTACTCTGTTATGGACTATAGCTGTAAGCTAAAGGAACCCTTTTCTTCCCAAGCTGCTTTTGGTCATGGTGATTATCTCAGCAATAAAACCCAATTAATACATGTGAGGTTAGGGTAGAAATACCCCTCTCAGCTTTCAGGCCCTTATTGCGTGAAAGTCGGAGAAGCTTTTCATTGTTTCTGTGGCCTTGTTGGAGAAGATTTTCATTGTTTCTCTTCTTACTAAAGAGTCTCAAAGCATTTTAAGTATAAAGAATTTCAGATCCTCCAGGACCGGGAGGTTGGAGTTATACGTGGGCAGGGACTTTGTGTTCATTGTGTTCTTTAGTGTCTTAGGTATAGAGAGCCTGCAGGCAGCACTGAGCATCCTCAGTGAGCTGAGGGGCCACCAGGATGCTTTGGTCTGTGCCGAAGAAACCAGTAATGGTGGACTCTCGTCAGAGGCCATCTTTGCTCCAGCAGACCCTGTGCCTGAGACAGGGGTAGGCAGGCTAGTGGGTGTGTTTCGAGTGTTAGAATCAGGTAAGAGAGGCAGTCGAAGCCACCAGCACCAGTAGGCGAGGAAGCACTTTCTCTTTATGACACTTGGAGTTTTAGCCATCCGTCCCTGTTCTCTCTGGAGCTGGAAGACCTCCAGGTCCTTTTCTCCCTGGCGCCTCCTTGCTGCTTTTGCTTTTCAGCTCAGCTCAGCAACAGTGGAACCCACTGTCTCAGCTGGAGTCAAAGTTACTAGCCCATTCCAACTTGCCTTCCAGACTTTTCCCACTTGGGACACCCTTCCGCCTCTGTTCCACCCCCCACCTCACCCCTGAGTCTGGGCACTCTTTCCTTCCTGGTGAACTCTGGCTTAATGTCAATGTTGGCTCTTGTATAGAGTCAGTTTAGACTAATGTGTGCCTGCTGTCTGATTCTTCTTTTTGTAAGAAACACAGGGGAGCCCTATCTTATCAACTTTGTATCTTCCACAGTCACTAATAAACCTGATTGGTTTATTGTTATAAATAATTGTTGAATTATTAGTCTAAGAAAATAATTTCTTAAAAACTTCTGTTTTATGTGTCTGGATTCCTGTGCTGCAAGCAGGTTTTTCCCTGTTTTGTTTTGTTTTCCTGGTCACTATGCTTTCATAAATTTGGTTGTACATGGATTTATTTTAGCATCTTTTTTCTTTAGGTATGGGAGGGACTCGGTTTGCAGCCTTTCCCCCTCCTTCTGGTCTGCTGGCTCCCTATACCTTCTAGTTTGTGCCTAGAGTTGAGTTCATACAGGCTTTTGCTACCATATTCATTTAGCATGGGTTCCAGCTGAAGGTGACCAGTCCATGAGTAAAGCCAGCAGAAGATCCACTTAGTATGCCTGTTGGAAGCGGCCACATAAGGGAGAGCCATGGAGAGCCTTGCACATTATGGGTGAACACCTGGGGAAGGGATAGGTCAGGATTCACCTGCTGGGGTCTTTCAGTCCCCAGAGTGTGCACATACCTGTATGAGAACAGCACTGCCACCCACCTCAACAAGGCAATTGTAACACTTGGGACGGTGAGAAGTGCGGACGGACATATTCAGTGTAAGGTACTGAGCGTGGAGAGCGTGTGAGTGGGCCATGGCTGGTGTGATACAAACAAACCTGCTAATCCTGTGAGCTGTCAGGCGATGCCATAAGGAGATACACAGGTGATCAGGGAGTCTCCCTGGAAGAGGTGGGGATGAGCCTGCAAACAGGAGGACGCTAGACTCCTCAGACCTGGCAGAGCAGGGAGAGTGGACGCTCCACACAAGTGGCTGAGAGACAGGAGCCTATGACTGTGTCCAACAGGATTCCCTATCCACATTTCATTGAAGACTTGTAGGCTTTTGCAGCTTAAGGCAGACACATCCTAAGTGATTTAGGATTTGTGGCTGATTTTAGAAGACATGGGTTGGAATGGAGAACACAGTGAGGGACAGGTGCCTGTGGAAAGAGGGGCAGTGGTTCCCTAGTGCAGAAGGCTGTAAGGAAGAGAGGCCTGGGGTGGGGATCCCCTTTTGTTATATGTCTAGAGACATGGTTCCTAATCAGAGTTGTCCAGGGACTCTCAGCAATATCTGGAAACATTTTGGTAGTCACAGCTGGCTGAGAGAGGGTTGCTATGGCAATGGAAAGAGGCCTGGTAATCTAGCCCCTTCTGGCTTCCTTTTTGTTTCCTTTGGTGGCCTCGGCTGGTCCCAGAAGCACACAGGGATGAGTTCCCAGCACCGAGTGATATGTTCTAGATGGCCTTGGGGCCCAGACTGAAGAACTGGCCTAGGGCAGTGGGGCGTTTTCAGGTTTTTCTCTTTGCTTATTTGGCTACTTGTTTAAATGGCCACCTCCTCCCTTCATAGTCTCAAGCGATGCCTCCTGGTGTGTCCGCAGTCATGACATGCCTTGTTGCCCCTTCAACATTAGGCCTGGACCCGTGGAGTTTTTGTCCTGGGCTCTGGGTCCCACTTACCTTGCCTAATAGGTGTTCTTGTGACCCTTGCACTCCTTGAAGACTCAGAGACACTGCTTATGCCTAGGCTGTATGTAGCTGTGTTTCTTGTCACCAGCCATCTTATAGAATCATCCCAGAATCAGTCTGCCTGGCCCTGCTACCCAGGGCACTTAGCACATGTGGTTCCCCTCTGGTGAAGAACACCTGGGTGCCAGCATACACGGACAGCAGAAGAAAGAAGGCTGCAGTATCCACGTGGAGGTGGAGGGAGGAGATCCTCCAGGGGTGGATCTTGTAGAATGCTGCCTCTCAAGACCCTCCCAGACGGTATGTAGGAAGGGCAGACTGGTCTGCATAGGACTGCCACGCAGGCTGAGGTTATGCCACATGGGTGACAGATGTTTGACACCCAGACCCGTGTCTTGTGTGAGAAGGCGGAAGGGTCACCCTCCTCCTGGAGAGAGCAGCCATGAAGCTTTGCTTCTAAGAGGAGAGAAGGCAAGTGCAGCCTATGAGCAAACGCAAGCCGCGAGCCGTGCCTCCCCTCCCCCAGGAGGCCAGGAAGAGGGTAGCAGGAGGGGCGGTGTGATTACATTCATGGAAATGAGCCTGCTAGAGAGGAGCCGCGCACGAGTGTCAGCTGCTGCTGCATCCCCGGGGCTGCGCCAGCCTTCCCCACCAGGCTCCGCTCACTCCCGCCCGCTGTTTGGCCATTCGGCTTTTGTCTCCTCTGGACGCCTCCTCCCCTGCCCTTGTGTGCTGGCACTCAAATGCTGTCCTTGCTCCAGCTCTCCCTGCACCCAGAGCTGGGAGAGCTCCGAGGAGCCTGGGCCTGTGGGGTTGCTGTACAGATCCACCATGGCCTCTGACATGAAGAACTACAGACCAGCTGAGGTTTTGATGTTGCTGCCCAGGGCTTGACAGGACACTGGGGCCAGAGAAGAGGGGACACGCCGCTGGTAAGATTCTAGTGGGTGTGCATGGAACCGGTCTGCAGCTCCCCCGTTTTGCCTAGATGCAGCCTCTCCCACCCTGCACCCCATACCCTGCAGCAGGCAGCAGGAGCTGACGTGTGCCGCTGACTCTGCATGTCTGTCCTTGGATTCCCATCCCCTGCTCTCTCCTCTCAGGGATTTTCCAAGGTGCTTCTGGATAGGTATCCAATGATTTGTTGTTGTTTCTTCTTGGGCTGAGACTTAAGAGCAACCCAATAACCAGTTCCCAGTTCTGGCTTTGATGAGGTTAAAAATAGGATAGCAGAAAACCAAGGGGCAAATTCACAGCCTGACTGTCTAGATCTGCCCACCACTTGGGGTTTCTGCTGACTCGGGGGCCTTTGGACCTTCCTGGTTGGGGCAGCTGAGGTTCTAGCAGAACACACTAAGAAGAGCAAGATTTGACCCTAGGCCCTTTCCAGCTGCTCATCAGGGAGAAGGCTGGAGTATGCAGGAAAATCCAAGGTTGTATAAAGGACTGGTGTGCAAACAGTCTTTAGAGAGGAGGAAAAGTGACAGAGAAGTAACTTCTGAAAACCCCCAGTCTGCTTCTGTTCAGGATGCACAGGGGGTGTGGTGGCCCAGCTGTGCAGTGTGATGGTGGCTGCAGCTGGCAGGCACCAGAATGACAGGGCTTAACCCAAAAGATAGTGTCCTCTGACCCCCAGAGGAGGGAGAGCTCACTGATCTGGGTTCCTGGGGGAGTAGGGAACTCTCCGGCTGTCCAAGAGCTAAGAACCCAGTGCTGTCCGGGCAGGGTCCAGAAGGTTCTTCCTCACCTAGGGGTCCCAGCTTTGTACTGTGTAGAGAAAGCTGGGAGCCTGGTGCTGAAGAGAAGCCGCTGCGAACCCTGGCCGTGTCACTGCTCCTGCCTGGGGTCTCTCAGCTATGAGGATAGCTACTTGTTTGTTTTAATAAAATCACATTTTTATAATAAAATTTGATGGCTTAGTTCTTGTTACTGCTTTGAAATTTGACCTCATTTTCCTTTAGTGAGTTGCCTAAATTATAGCACTCAAAATCGGTTTTGAGTTCTAGGATTTATTGGATAAATTGCATTGATTCTCTTCTCTCAGTGATAGTAAATATCTTCCTTTTATAAGAATGTTCTTGGAGCCTTTAGAATACACATTCCTATTCCATGTCACACATGAGGAAACTGGGGAAAGGAGGTCATGTTTTGCCCAAGGTCACAAAGAAGTCAGTGAAGTCCTGGCTGGTGCTGGGCCTCCTCCCTCCCTCCTGTCCCTGGACAGTGTCCCCTCTGAACTCAACAGGCAAGGTTAAGGCAGAGGCTCTTGTTAAGGTATTCATCAAAGGAGCTGTCCCTGAGCCTTAAACACAGAACAAAAATCTTCCCTCAAAATGCAAAATGTGGCAATAAAATCTTTAATACTCTTACTTCTGAGCAGAGGCCTGGGTGGATTTGCCTGGAAAGAATGTAGACTAGAGTGTGTAAATGTTCACATTGGCAGTTTGCCCACCACATCTGTCTCGGAGGCCATTCGTGCTTCCTGCATGTGGATTCAACAAGCCTGTGAGTGCATGAATTTCTTTAAAACTCATGTAGTGCAGGAGGGTAGTGGATAAAGGATGCTCTTTCAAGAACCAAATCATAGTTAAAAAAAAAAAGGCTCTAAACCGGAATCAAGAAGTTAGAATATGATCATTAAAATTTTTGTTTATTTTTAATTATGACAAAATTCATATAACATAAAACTTACCATCTTAACCATTTGAAGCATACAGTTAATGGTACTGAACAATAGTGGTATATCCATCCCCAGAAATGTGCCCAGAAAAAGTTACCACTCTGCCCCTGTTAATCTTCTCAGCCCACCCTCGCCTCCCCAAACCATCACTACTCTGTCTCTGGAGGTACGAACCAAGAACCCTTAAGTAAGGGAAATCTCACATTGCCCATCTTGTGATTGGGCATTTTACTGAGTGTCTTCAGGTTCATCTGGGTTATAGTGATGTCAGAACTTCCTTCCTTTTAAACCCCTACTGGTGTATTCAGTTTTAGGAGGATTGCCAAGGTTTGACTCAGTAGGAAGGAATGGGATTAGTTCTCTAAAGCTGGCAGACTCCACAAAGGTGTGATGGGAATTTAGCACACTTCAGACAGCACGTGTGTTACTAGGTCTCTGACTACGATCACACGCCTTTCCTGTGTCCACCTTCATCCTTCCATCCTGATCACTATCCCAAGGACTGGAAACAATTCTGGCTTTTCTATGTGGCCTGGAGCATCAAAGCTGTGGGTTTCCATCTTTTGCTGTTACCTAAAAGATTCTTGGAAAGTAGGTTGCATTCCCAGTCCTTCTGAGTGACTCAGCCCCTTCACTTGTGAGTGGAGTGAGGGAAAACAGACTCTCAAGACAGTGTAGCAGTGATCAGTAAGAAACTTGGTCCTGTCTTTGAATCTGCAGTTGCTGGCTTCTATGCCAGCCCCCCCTGCCTTGCCCCCCATTCCCTGTGGTTTTTGACTCACCGCTATATAGGCTTAGGGATGTCACTTTTCTCTGTGCTCCACTTCAGAGGGTTCCTTCAAGAAGCAGCCTACCAGTTTCCTGTTTGCTGAGGGACACACACTGATGAGATAGCTTGTTTTGGGCCACATAGCCAGTGAGTATGGACTGTGGGTGATAGGACCAAGTGACTTTATTCAGTTCCTGCTAAGCTGTTGGGTGGGTGCAGCGCCCAACAGATTTGGCTCACATTAACATGCATTTCTAAATTGTCCATGGCCTCTAGATCTTCTCTGGGCTGATGTTCCTCAGGAAGGGAGAGTCTGCCGTGCAGCTGGGAGCCAGCAGTAGTTATAGGTAGGATGAGCATCAGTGGTATGTAGGCAAAAGAGGAGGAGAGTGAGCTGGATCTGTAAGTGAAGGGACCTGGCTCAGGTCAGGGTGCCCACGGAACCAGCTGTTCCATCTCTTTTCCTGAGCCGGTTACAGCAGTGGATGGGTAGTTCTATCTTACGGAGAGGCGAGCAACTGCTTAGCAGTGGTGTGGCCCCAGAACCTGAGTTCTTTCTAGTGCTTGTAAACTTTTGAAAGTGTAAGTCCCTGGGGTTTCCTGGGTGAAAAAGTGATATAGGCCCCTGGAGGGGACAGACCCTGGCCTCGTTGCTGAGGTTACACTGGCCAGGTTCACTCTGGGGCAGACAGTTGATGGGTTGATGCCTTGCTGTGGCTGGTGCTGCTGGCCTTCAGGGCTCCTCACACTGTGGGCCCTGTGGGCCTCACAGGACGTTTCAACAGCAGCTTCCTGTGTTTGTGCTCTTGGAACTCGGAGAGCCACTGTCCTCTGAGAGTGGGTGCTTGCTCTGTGGGGTGTGGGAAAACTTGGGCTTGGTTTTACCACCTCTGTAGCTCTTTAGGTTGCCGGAGGTAAGCCAAAGACAGGGAAGGGGTGGGGAGAAGGAGAGAAAGGAAAAACCCATGTACATATTCATTCCAGGTCTGGATAGGAAAGGTAGCTTAGCAGGAAAGTTGCATGGAAATATGGGGAAGCCCTGTGGCCTGGGTTTGGGGCTATTACCATGGCAGCCATGCTTTGTCTATTTATCTTTTTCACAGTGAGGAAAAGGTGAGCCCTCCGAGAAGACCCATTTCTTGGTTACTCTTAAATGTCTCCCTGTAATACTGCATTAAAGGGGGGACTCTGGGATGCTGGTTAATAACTATGGTAATAATAATTAAAAACAAGGCAGGTAGTGCATTTTCAAGCCGGGCAGAGGGGTCTGAGGAGAGCAAGATGACCTCAGAAAGCAGGAAGAAGGAAATCTGAGTTCCAAAGCACACCTGCACCCGTGTGGCTGCTGAATAGAACCTGACATGCCACAGGAGCTGCATCCTCAGGGGGACCTCGTGTCACACCACTGGGCAGCTGCCATGGAACAGAACAGGGACTGCAGGGCTTTAGACCCGTGCCTGCCATCCTGTGCACATTTTCTCTTCCTTGGCTTGGAAAGAAGGCACCGTCTCTTTAAGACAGTTCTCCTTTGTATGCACTGGTTGGACCATATTTTAGCTCTGGGTTTCTGCCTACAGTTAAAATCTGCAAAGCAACATTTTTAAATAAATAAATGAAAGCTTCCCTTGTATGGCTTTTGCCTTTACAACTGGACACAATGGCTCCTTGTTGTTCGGCCACTTTAATCCCCTTCATTAAATTGGAACCTGGGAAAGGATTGGTGTGGAGACCAGTGCCGGACTGTTCCCTCTGCCTGCCGGCTGGACACCTTACAAATTAACCTCAGAGCATGGGTTCTTGGCCCTCAGGCTCAGGAAAGGGTGAGTCCTGGTGTGGCAGGAGGGCTCCTCTGATCTGTCTCCATTGTGCTCTGACTGTGGCAAGGACAACCTGCTGCCCTGCCCAGTGGCCATTCTTTTAGAGAAAAGGGTTTAGCCGCCTCCTGGCACAGAAGCATGGCTATAGCACGTGGCAGCGGGGGAGGGGAAGTTGTTTGTTGTTCTGCCATCTGGCCTGTCGGAGAGCTCTTGTGCAGTTTAACCCTGGCGGACCATGGGGTTAGATAGCCTTTCCTGCTGGTTCCCCCTGGTTCTGTAGACTGGGTGACCCAGTGTCCCTTGTCCTTCTCTCCCTTCTCCTTCCCAGCATGGTTCCACTGTTCATAGTGTCTGTGTTATCAGCCCAAGTCCCGGAACCTTCACACCCCAGCACCCCAGCAATCATTTAGATCCTTTGTATAAAATGAAGCAGTCATTGGGATTTGTTTTTTCCTCTGGCACAGAGGCTTGAACTAAAGATTTGCATTGGTAAGATTGGTGTTATGTTGGTAAGGTTCGGTGTTGTGTTGGTGTTGTTTGGTGCTGTGTTGGTAAGGTTTAGTTCTGCATTGGTAAGGTTTGTGCTGTATTGTTAAAGTTTGGTGTTGTGTTGGTAAGGTCTGGTATTGTGTTGATAAGATTTGGTGTTATGTTGGTGAGTTTCTGCAGAGGGAAGTACTTGTTAAAGTGTTATATTTGTCTCATCTTAGAACAAAATTCCAGGAGAATAAAATGAGATGTAGATTTTTTTTTTCGTCTCCTAATTTCTTAGTTCTTCTTTGAACCAAAATGGAAGGAAGCATTGGTTTCAGGTGATTACAGAAGAAGTAACTTAGAGATCACATGGTTAGTGTCAGAAGACTGGGTCAAAATGACAACAAATGTCATGGCTTTTTTGTTTTATTTTTAATGTCTTTATTATAACTACAAACTGGCTAGAAGCCATTTGTGTGACTGCAAGGACACAGAGTCCTTTTCCCTGGAAACTCTGGGTTAGTATGTCAGACATGTGACATGTGAATATTCATGGTAGCCCCATCAGTCCCTTCTGAGGCCGTCTCAAGCGAGTTGTGGGCTCCTTGGTGTTAGTCTGCCTGGGTCTTCAGTGGCTTGTTACTGTGTCAGAGTCAGGAATGAACTCCCACTTCCTCCGTGGTGGACAGAGGCTCCAACGGGTCTTTTCTTCTATGAGTAGTTGCTGTGCCTCTATTTCTTCTGTTTTACCTTTGCAAGTCCCGTCAGTGCGTCTGCACCGTACTCTTCTCACCCTGGTCTTTTTACTCAAGCTCTTGCTTCCTTTGTCGCTCTTCCCTGCTGTGGGGACCCTGACTCTCTCCCATCACACCTGTCTTGTCCATTGTTGCCATAATAAGAACTGTTCTTCCCTGGTGAGCATTTTATGCTTTGCAAACAGACTGATTCTGAAAACCAACAAGCAGTAATAGTACAAGAGTAAGATACTGAGCGAGCTGCTCTAGCATCCCTGGCTGCCCAGACTTCTCACTGACTTCCTCCCAGTATTCTTTTTCCTATTGTGTTAGGAGAAGGTGAAACATGCCCATTTCACAAGCATTTCCCAGTATCCCCAAGACAGTATTGCTGTATAGCCCTTGCTGGCTTCAAACTCGGGCTGCCCCCTACCTCAGCGTCAAGATTGTTGGGGTCACAGACATGTGTAGCAGAAGAAGTAACTTAGAAATCTCATGGTTAGTATCAGGAGACTGAATCAAAACAAATGACAAATGCCGTGACTTTTTTGTTTTATTTTTAATGTGTTTTTAATAACCCTGTTCTTCATTTGCAGTCGATTTTGTTTGTTGCAATACCCTTCCTGCAATCCACAGCCTGCATGCCAACCTGTTCTGCTCCTAGTCGTTTGCCATCCTCAGGCTCCTGAGTTGGCCCTGCCCCTTGTCCTACATTGTGCTCCTCTTGAAGTCAGTTTAGAACATATGGCCAGGAGCCTGGCTCTCTGCTACTAAGGCATCTGATGACTCTGATTTATCCCCATCTTGGCTGAGGGTTGGAGTCCAGGAATTTTCACTTAGAATTTTGAAGACCTTCACACTCCTCACTGGACTGTGTGGATCTCTTCAGCTGCAGTCTGGTGAACCCCACTCCCTGCCCTGTAGAGGTCTTGGGGCCTATTTGCATCTATTTATTTCTCTATAGGACTTTAGTTTTTACTGTGCAGTGGACTGATTGGCTGCTCACGTTCAGGTCTTTTCTTGTTGCTCTTCTTGTAGGCTCAGGTTTGTCCTTTACACCTTTCTTGACATCTTTTTATTTAGATAGGAGGATTGAAAAAGGGGAAAAGGTTTAATTTAATTTGCAACACTGTGTTCTTTTTTCCTCTTTAATTGTCCCCTTTTCAAGAGTCTGGGTTTTGTTTTGTTTTAAAGACCAGAGTTTTCTATTTGCTACAGGGTTTGTTTGTGGTCTTCCTCTTTCCCACTGTAGGTGTAACTGTAAAAGGGAAAACTGTGGGGAGGTTGGGTCTTAGGACTTAGGGGCTTTGCTAGGTGGAGCAGGCAGGAGCCTTTGTCTCAGAGCACTGTGGGTCTCCAGGCATCAGAACCAAAGGCTCCCATCCCACCTGGGGCAACTACCCACTAGATAGCTTGCTCACCAGCAGCTAGTCCATTCTTGTTTGCTTGTGATAAATGTGTATTCCAGACTTTGGCACACAGAGCCCTGTGACTAGGTACCAGAGAGATGATGGCATCATCACGTCATTGCCATCTGAGTCCCAGGTTCTCTGTCAGGAAGACTTGCTGAAATCCTGTCTCCTGATGCCCTACAAGAGTGTGGGTTTGTTGACTTGTTAGACTGTCTTCCTTATTTCTAAAGTAGCGTCTTGGAAGGAAGGCAGTGAAAAGCACAACTTGAATATAAAATGCAGATAATGGGACCTGACTGTCACAGTGATGAGGGAAGGGTTGGATCTCTGATCTCAAGGCATCCCCCAGAGTTTCTGACTCAAGTGATAATGGTCAGCAGTCTGGGGGTAAGTTTTATTTATTTATTTATTTTTTAATCAGCTTTATAGTAAGGACCTGGGATTTATTAGTCTTGCTTCTGCTCAAATGGATGCTTGTTAGAAGAGGGCCCTCTTACTCGTCCCAGCTAGCTTAGCCCCGAAATAACCACACAGAAACTGTATTAATTAAATCACTGCTTGGCCCATTAGCTCTGACTCCTTATTGGCTAACTCTTACATCTTAATTTATCCCATTTTATTAATCTGTGTATCACCACGATTTGCTGGTAGGTCGTGTCCTACCAGCAAAGTTCCAACACGTCTATCTCTGGAGGCCATGGCATCTCTCTGACTCTGCCTTCCTCCCAGAATCCAGTTCCGTCTTCCCAGCCTACCTAAGTTCTGCCCTATCAACAGGCCAAGGCAGTTTCTTTATTAACCAATGAAAGCAACACACAGACAGAAGGATCTCCTACATCAGAGGCTCATTGATGATCTAATTAACCAGCTCTGTAAGCATCAAATCAGATCCTAAGTATTAATGTCCTCATGGAATAGGTTTTTTTTAATAAAATAATTTATTTAATATTATTTTATGTACATTGGTGTGAGGATGTCAGATTCCCTGGAACTGAGTTACAGACAGGTGTGAGCTGCCATGTTGGTGCTGGGAATTGAACTCAGGCCCTCTGGGAAGGCAGCCAGTGTTCTTAACCACTGAGCCACCTCTGCAGCCCTAGAAAAGATTTTTTTTTTTTTTTGGTTTTTGTTTTGTTTTGAGACAGGGTTTCTCTGTAGCATTGGAGCCTGTCCTGGAACTAGCTTTTTTTTTTTTTAATATTTATTTATTATGTATACAATATTCTGTGTGTATGCCTGAAGGCCAGAAGAGGGCGCCGGACCACCATGTGGTTGCTGGGAATTGAACTCAGGACCTTTGGAAGAGCAGGCAATGCTCTTAACCACTGAGCCATCTCTCCAGCCCCTGGAACTAGCTTTTGTAGACCAGGTTGGTCTCTAACTCACAGAGATCCTCCTGCCTCTGCCTCCTGTATGCCACCACTGCCCGGCTCAGAATAGATATTTTTAAAGTGAACTTCCATAGCACGCTATGTCAGGATGAGCGTGTGTCCATTTGTGCTGTAAACAGAGACATCATTAAACCTCTGAGGGGTCAGCTAAGCACTTACTCTGTCACACCAGTGCGCCCTCAGTGTGAGGCGTTACTCCAGTGTGTCCTCTGTGTGAGGCGTTACTCCAGTGTGTCCTCAGTGTGAGGCGTTACTCCATCGCTCCAGTGTGTCACCATACTGTGCAGGAACAGGAGCCAACACTTTGCCCATTAAACACCAGGCAGGGTTGAGGCACTTAGTTAAAATCATTGCCATTGTCATCTGCAGCCCAGAGTATTAAATAGAAAATCCCAGAAACAAATAATTAATTTAAGCCTTCGTTTGCATTCTGAGTAGCAGGATGACTTTTCCACTCTCCTGTTCTGCCTTGCTCTGTCAATGACCCTCGTAATAGTGAGAAACTGTTGACTCATTTGGATGCTGTACCTCAGGCTGCCAAAGGTTTGGCCATAGTGTAGGGTGGTGTCTGGGACAGACAGAAAAAGCATCCAATGTGGATGTACATGGAGACAAAACCAGTCTGTCTGTCCAGAAGTCTGCTGGGGTCCTTGGAATGTGTCCTCTGAGGGTTAAGAGAATACATCTGTATTCCACTTCCTCCTCAGATCACCCATGAAGTCAGACAGAGTATGACTGAGTGGGTTATGTGGTCTGTCTGAAGCGGCAGGGACTGGGGGTGGGGTGCGTGGGGATGGCGGACGGGCGGCATGGTGACTGGAGATGTGGGAACAGGGACACTTTGCTGTTTCTAGTGCTTGCTGTCCATGTAGCCACCACTTTCGACAGAGGGGCGTTCAGACAAGGAGCTGGTCATTGGGGGAGGGCATGTTTATGTATTGATGGTAGGAACACACTACGGACGTTCACACCAGGTTGAAAAGAGTCTCATGATCCCTGCTCCCAGAGTAAATGCTCTTTCCAGTTTGCTCTTGGTCTTCTAGATTTTCTTCTCTGTTTGCCAAGAATCCTCACCCCACTTTCCAAAATGGCACAGAACGTTCATGTTGCTTTCTTTCATGAACCAATTGGCCTGGTTCCACTTCAGGTGCCAGGGACAGCTCCTGGGAGATGTAGTTCCACTTTTGACCACCAGGGAGCCGAGGCCTGTCCTGAGGCAAAAGGCCTCTCTCCCCTCCTCACTGGCAAATTCACCTGGCAGCATCTCCCTCCTGTCCTTCCTTTGGAGCTGTCCTTGCTCAGCTAGCTGGTCTAAGAACTGAAAGGTCCTGCCTCTCTTCGTAAGCCTGCCAGAGTGAGTTCCAGCAGCGGTCATGGCCAAAATTGGCTTCTGGCTTCTTTGGTCACATTTTTACCTATGAGTCTTTAAAATTTTGGTGGTGGTGGTGGTAGTGGGGGTTGTTTTGTTTTGTTTTTGAGACAGGGTTTCTCTGTGTAGCTTTTGAACCTGTCCTGGAACTCGCTCTGTAAACCAGGCTGGCCTTGAACTTAGAGAGATCTGCCTGCCTCTGCCTCTCAAGTGCTGGAATTAAAGATGTGTGCCACCACTGCTTGGCAAATTTTTGTCATTTTTTTTGTGGGAAGATGCTTTTTTGGTGACATTCATCTCTTTGCAGTTCCCAGTGACCTCACTGCAGAAGAGCGTCAGGAACTGGAGAACATCCGGCGGAGGAAGCAGGAGCTGCTGGCTGACATTCAGGTTGGAGGGTGCTGGGAGGCTGGCCAATGTAGGAACACTTGGTTTGTGGCTGTCGGTGTCACAAGGTGCCCTTAAGAGCTGGTGCTTGCCACAGTTATGGCCGAAGCACAAGTATTAGTGGTTATCTTTGATTTACCAGAAAGTGGAGTCTCTGGAGGCTTGCCATTTGTCAGAGGTAGAGCGACTCTGAGCTAAGTTTTCTCAGCTGACACACCACAGAACACAGGCCTCAGGTTTGCGGCTCCTTCTGTAGGTCCTGACTCTGCTGCTCACCAGCTGAAGGCATAGGATGCAGCTCCAGCTGTCACAGCTGAGAACAGCAGCACCTTCACAAGTTCCTGCGAGGGCCTGCTGCACTGGGGCTTACAGGGGTCGTCCCTAGAGATGGCTGGTGACTGCAGACAGCAGGGCTGCTCTTTCCCCGAGTCCCTGGTCCAGGAGCTGTGGGGTGGGTTATTTTTCTCTGGGCAGCTGGATGCCGCTCTTCTAAAACCCTTTGTAAGATTTCAGGGGTGAGAAAGGAGGGCATGGAACCTCACAGGGCAGTGAGAGGACAGGCCCTCTTGCCATTGGCAATTGGGGACTATTTGGATGGTTTTTCCTGATTCTCTGGTTCTTGTTTCTCTGGTAAGTGCTAGGAACATGGAGGAGTTCACCCTACCCTCTACATGGAGACAGTCCCTCCCTTCCAAGACTGAGTGAAGTGGAAGGCACTGGCTGGTAGTGAGTTTGCTGCTGGGCTGAATGGTCAGCAGATTTAGTGGGACACTCTCATGTCCAGCTAAGGCAACATGAGGCAGTAGTGTGGGCCCAGCTGGTCCAGCCAGCCATGTGTGTGGGTGCCTGTATATTATGAGCTGCGTCATGCCTGTGTTTGGGGACTGCAGATTGTTCTGAAGCACTATGCCGAAGTGGCTGTTCTTCAGTGAGTGCTCCTTTTACATCATGAGCCTAGAAGGCTTCTTCCCTAGCCCAGGACCACGGGCCAGCCTTCCCACCTTCGCAGTCCTAAAGTGCTCACTGGTGGGAGCCCAGTAGATGTTTATTGAGTAGTGCATTCTGCTAGTTGACCTCTTAGAGTTTCTGCATGTGTCCTTGTTGGTGTTGCTCTGTTCTGTTGTGCTGTGGTGTTGGGATGGAGGGAGTCTTTGGAATGTCGCTGTGGTCTGCAGTTCTCATCCTGGTGACTCCTGTTTACAGAGGCTGAAAGACGAGATAGCAGAAGTCGCTAATGAAATTGAAAGCCTGGGATCCACAGAGGAAAGGTGAGTCTGCCTTGCTGCTGGCTGGGCTCCTGGGTCTAGCTCCCAGTGCACCTTCCCCATGCCATCCTTCCCCATGTGTCCTGGCACATTCGAGGAGAAAGTAGGTTTTCTGCCGTGTAGCCCTAGCAGATACACGGAAGCCTTCATGGCCTTCCTCTGAGTCCTCACTAAACCCAGGAAACTTTTTTCTTTTTTGAGATAGTCTTTCCACATAACTTTGACTGTTCTGAAATTCACTCTGTAGACCAGGCTGAACTGGTCACAGAGATCTGCCTGCCTCTGCCTACCAAGTGCTGGAATTAAAAGTGCGTGCCACCACCTGGCCTCAGGACACCTTTCACATGTATAAAACTGAGTTAGAAAATTCAAAGGCACCCAGAAACCTTAAGTCAGCAGTTCTCAGCCTGTGGGTCATGACTCCTTTGGGGAACGACCCTTTCACAGGGGTCACATATCAGATGTCCTGCATATCAGATATTTAAATTATGATTCATAACAGTAACAAAATTACAGTTATGAAGTAGTAACAAAATAACTTTGTGGTTGGGGTCACTACACCATGAGAAACTATGTTAAAGGTCAGAGCATTAGGAAGGGCAAGAACACTGCTCTAAGTGCTCATAGATTGTTGTATAGATTATTTGTTTCCCCTTCTTTTGTCCACTCTGTATGAATTTTTAAAATTTCTGTTTTACTTTTGTTTAATGGAGGAAAAGCTTAGCACTTCTGATATCATTTCCAAAGGCTGGTGACCACCTGTGTCTGGTGTAATGTCAGGTGCACTTGTACCCCTTATGCTCCAGGGAGAAGAGTGTGGAAATGACTGCAGTGTAAAATGACAAGATGTCAGGGACTTGGAGCGGAATTCCCGGGCTGTTTCTAATGGTCTCACTCGATAAATGACCTGCTTCCAGCTCCCTCTATGTCTGTGTTTTTCTAAGCCTAAGCTTCTCTGTCTGACTTTGTAAGGCCCTTTGATTTGTTATTTTAAACTTGCGTGTGCAGTGCCATAGGGATGAAGGGGCTACATCCTCCACAGAGAGTGGCCAGTGGGACATTGCCAGCCTCAGGGTTGTCTTTTAGGGTTACAGCTTTCTTACTTTCTATTAAAGTTTTTATTTTAGATTTAAAAAATATGTATATAAGTGCTTTACCTGCAAGTCTGTCGTTCACTGCATGTGTGCCTAGTACCCAAGGAAGTCAGAAGAGAACATCAGATCTCCTTGAACTAAAGTTATGAATGGTTGTGAGCTATCGTGTGGGTGTTGGGAAATGATCCCTGGTCCTCTGCAAGAGGAACAGGTGCTCTTAACTGCTGAGCCATCTCTGCAGCCCCTTATTTTCTGTTAAAAAAAAAAAAAGCATAGAAATTGGTAGATTAAGAGTTATTCTAGAGAGCTGGGTCTCTAGCCATGTCTCAAGAGGCAGAGGCAGGCAGAACTCTGTGAGTTTGAGACCAGCCTGATCTACACAGAGAAACCCTGTCTTGGAAAGCAAAAACAAAACAAAAGAGTTCATCTAGATTTAAAGCTTCTTCTCATAGAAAAGATAGTAAGTTGGGTGTGGTGCCGCAGACCTGTAATCCCAGCACTTGGAAGGCAGAAGCAGATGGACCTTTGTGAGTTTAGACCAGCCTGGTCTACATAGTGAGTTCCAGGACAGCCAAAGCTACATAGTGAGACCCCCATCTCCAAAACCAAAAACCAAACCAACTAAACAAACAGGCAAGGGCTGTGACTCAGTGGCAGGATACTTGCCTGGCATGGGAGGGCCTAGATTCAGTGCATCAGCAGCTCTTCCACCACAGCAAACAAGAAAAACTGCTAAATGGATAAACAAGTCACAGAGTAGGAGAGAATAGCTACAGTGTGTGTCTGAGACCTTGTCCAGTGTAGACACCTTGCAGTGCAGTACCATGTGATGGCTCAAGCAGATGGACACAAATCCTGAGCAGATCTATGCAAGACGTTGTAAATACTAGATGTCCACATGGAAGAGGCTCAGTACCATCATCTGTGCAGGTGAGCGCTGTAAAACTTCCTGAAATGCAGCCTAACACATCTTGCAATGGCTAGAATCAAAAGGTATTAAATACGTGTTCAGCGCTGATCCCCAGCAACACAGGTGTTTACTCAAGAGAATGAAAATATGTCCTTAAACACTTTAACCAAGGATATTTACTTGTAATCAAAGGCCTGATAAGCATTTTGTAGCAATAAGTCCAAATGCTGTGTAAGAAATAGAGACAACGTAAAACTATGAGAAGCTTTCTCAATTGACCTAGTTGATACAGCTGCTGTCCAAGGGAGACTGTGCTGAAGTTAGGACAGCTGACCCATATGCATTGATGACTTAGCCAGCCACTGACAGTGACTGTCCCATCAGTCATAAACAGCAATGCTAGACAGGTAGGGACAAGAACTGACTCATGGAGAACTGGGAACTTTAGCCAGCCGCATCCTGTGATATGTCAGGCAGTCATCAGCGGCCACTCTGAATGGGTAGGGCCGGGAGCTGATTCATGGGGAACTAGTGAAGCTAGCCAGCCACTGCTGTAAGCACCCAGAGTGGTCAGAAGCAGTGATTGTAGCTGGTAGAGATCTGGAAGTGTACTACTGAAGTCTAGGCTCTGGGTTCTGGGCTTGTCAGAGGCCCAAGAAGCAAGGAACCAAACCAAGGCAAAGGATGCGGAGGGCCCTTGTGGGTGGTTATGTGCCTTGCCATTGTAGGGCCCCCAAATATTGCACACTCTTATAGGAAATAGCCCAACAGCTTTTTTCTTGTATTTTTTTTAAAAATATGGATCAAAGTAGTAGTATTGGATTTAGGGAAAATGTAATTAGATAACCTAAGACTCATACCTGTTCATTCCGAACCTCAAGTCAGGCTGGCCAAACATGGTGGGCTCACACGCGTAATCCCAGCATTTAGGAGACAGAGGCAGGAAGATTGTTGTGAATTTCAGCCCAGCCTGAGCTACAGTCACCCCTGTCTCAACCAGGAAAGAAGAAGAAGAAGGGGGGGGGGAACTTTGGGGATTTGGCCAGTGCTGATGTGTTCCTTAAAACAATGAATAAGCTATTTCTTTCTTTTTGTTTTTTTTTTTTTTCAAAATCAGCTTCTTTATTAACCAATAAAGGCAACACATATACAGAAGGACTTCCCACCCTACATGTGGAAACTATTAGAAATTTTCATAGTAAACCCCGATGATTACATAACTTCTCATAATGATCAAATTAGTGTGGTGACTATAGAAATCTTCTATAACAAGTAAAGTTTTCTTTTTTTAATTTTTTTATTTATTTATTAAAGATTTCTGCCTCCTCCCCGCCACCGCCTCCCATTTCCCTCCCCTTCCTCCGCATAAGCTATTTCTGAGTAGCTCGTTGGCTCAGAAACGGTAGAATTACTGTCAGTTCCCAGGTGTAGCCAGGCTTACAGGAGGTTTTAGAAATGTCACCTAGCCTCTACCCCTAAAACTCTGAGTCACTCAGCGGCCCAGAACCTGTAACTCAGTTCGTCTGTGGGATTGGATAAAATGGGCAGACACACTAGCTGAGAGCTGGCATTCTGCATGTCTGACGCGCTCCCTTGTCTGTGTGTGGACCACACCCTGGGAAGCATGGTCTACGAACCTGCATTTGTTTAGTCTAATGCACAGTTGTGAAAACTGCAGCTTGTTTGTACAGCATCTTAAAAGCTGACTGTGAAAGCACTACATGACCATCTCCATACAGCCTTGACCCTTCTGCCCGAAGGGAAGGAAAACATGGCCACCACACGCGTCAACACATACTGAGAACAGCCCTGGGCGTAATGACCCCAGACTTGACTCTACATCTGCCATCTGAAAAGCAGAGGGAGGTAGACATGCAGAGGAATGTCACTCAGCAATAGGCAGGAGTGTTGTGCTGACAGACCTCCTATGGGGAGTCAACAACGTTTCTCACATCACTTGAGGCAGGACCAAGGCTCTCCCCCCTGTGTCTAGGTTGAGCAAGGTATCCCTCCAAAGGGAATGTGCTCCAAAAAGCCAGTTCATGCACTGGTTCCACCGCTAGTGACCTCACAAGCCGCACCGCTAGTTGTCCAAGCCGCACAACTGTCACCACTTTCAGAGGGCCTAATTTGGTCCTATGCAGGTTCCCCAACTGTCAGTCCAGAGTCAGTGAGCTCCCACTAGCTCAGATCAGCTGTTTCTGTGGGTTTCCCCATCATGGTCTCGATCGCTTTTCTCATAATATTGTTCCTCCCTATGACTGGACTCGAGGAGCTCAGCCCAGTGCTTAGCTATGGATCTCTGCATCTACTTCCACCAGTTACTGGATGAAGGTTCTATGATGATAGTTAAGGTAGTCATGAATCTGATTTCAGGGGAAGGTAATTTAGGTACCCTCTCCACTACTGCTTAGATTCTTAGCTGGGATCATCCTTGTAGATTCCTGGGAATTTCCCTACTGCCAGGTTTCTCACTAATCCCCAGGTATATACACTTAAAATAGGCAGATTCTATACTATGTAGACGACAAAGTTTAAGAAAATAAAAATTCTAAGAGAAACCATGAATCTAGAGGGAAAGAGGTCAGGGAGCCTGAGTATTGACCAGGACTTTAGCTGGCTAGACCTAGCCGGCCCAGTCTTCCAAAACTGTCAGCGGTGCTCGTGAAGACTACTACAGGCCCCAGAGCTCCCGCTGCCGAGCACTAATGGCTGCACTTCTCTTCCAGGAAGAACATGCAGAGGAACAAACAGGTAGCCATGGGCAGGAAGAAATTTAACATGGATCCTAAAAAGGTATGCAAAAAGAAGTGACAAAAACCCCGAGTCTTAAGGTGCAGCCTCCTTGGTGATCGAGGGGAACCAGCAGCGTTTGTTCTAAGCTGCTATTTGCAGGTGTACGTGCTGGGTGGTTACCTCACTGTCCCGAGTCTGGCGCCCTGCAATGCCCCATCCCTGTGTCCACTGGTGGGTGTTTACTGTACGTGTGCCAGGGCCCACACTCACTGACTCTTTCTGGTCTTTCTGCAGGGGATCCAGTTCTTAATAGAAAATGACCTGCTGAAGAACACTTGTGAAGATATTGCCCAATTCTTATATAAAGGGGAAGGGCTTAACAAAACAGCCATTGGTGACTACCTTGGGGAGAGGTGAGGCATTTAGAGAGGATGGTCAGACTCATGGGAAGAGACAAGTTCCTTAATTCATGGGGTAGCTGTGGTCCTAAAGCAACAGGAGCCATGGTATTGAGTGGAAGTGTGCTGAGGAACAGTAACTTACCTGCCCGGGTATGCAGGTTCCTTGCTTGTCTAGTTAGTAAACAGAGCCAGTCCAGCGTCGTTCTGTGGATGGCCAGGCTTGAGAAGCCTCATGGCCTGGGACTCTGGGGATACCATCTGTTTGGGGTCAGGGGTCTGACTTGTGCTCCATCCCATCTCTTATTTGTTTCCTGACAGAGATGAGTTCAGCATCCAGGTCCTGCATGCATTTGTCGAGCTGCACGAGTTCACCGACTTAAACCTCGTCCAGGCCTTGCGGTGGGTGTTGTCAGCGGGGCCTGTGTGCTGTTTGACTAACGTCCCCTTGCGGGGGTCCTGGTGACTGTGCTGAAGTATTTAAGGGGCCAGTGTACATGCCTATGAGTGGGAAAACATGCCAAGACTGCTTATTGGTTTAGGGGGTGGGAGGACTGTCCAGTGTTCAAATATTTTTTCAAAAAATTGTTTCTACTATTCAGAATATAGAGCCCTTTAATATCTTGCCCTAAACTTGGTATCTCATTTCATTTTAAAAAGAAAAAATAAGTTAACTTTTTTTTTTTTTTTTTTGGTTTTTTGAGACAGGGCTTTTCTATATAACCCTAGCTATCATGGAATTCACTCTGTAGACCAGGCTGGCCTCGAACTCACAGAGATCCTCCTGCCTCTGCCTCCAGAGTCTGGAATTAAAGGCCTGCACCCCCACTGCCCAGCAACTTTAATTTTTTAATCAAACTTATTTTATGTCTTTTAAAGACATTGTCTTTTTAACTTTCTCTGCTACAGGTATAAATTCTGAGGCTATTTTTTGAGCTATGATTTTAATACATGCGATAATCGCAGATGCATTTAAACCCGTGACGTGGGTCCATGTGATTTCCATGGTTTCATCATGAATGCTCTGAATGAATCCTTACCTTAGAGTTCATTTTAAATGATTAACTCTTGTGCTTCAATTTTGTGTGTTATTCTGAGGAGGGGGGCTGTTCTTTGGAATAGGAAAATCTCAACATCTTGGTTTACCTAAGCACTTTACCTCCAGTTAAAGCCACGGTGATGGGCAATGGCTAAATTGGCTTCTGTTCAGTTTCTGTAAAAGTGGACGGAAGCCTCCTCACCTCCCTTTGCCCTCTGATATTAAAGCCACCACCAGCAGCAAGGCAGGTCAAAGCAGTGCTCCTGTCTCTACCCTTAGGCAGTTCCTGTGGAGCTTCCGGCTCCCTGGAGAGGCCCAGAAGATCGACCGGATGATGGAGGCTTTTGCCCAGCGGTACTGTCAGTGCAATAACGGGGTGTTCCAGTCCACAGGTGCGTGAGGAGGCTTCTGTGTGAGTGGGGAGGAAAGCTTTCTCCACAGGTTCTCTTCTAGGCAGTGGAGGGTTTCTGAGACACGAGGAGCAGTTTGCTAATGGTGTGTATAACTGTAAAAGATAGGAAGTATCCAGAAGAGCATGACAGAGACGCAGCAAAGACCTGGGTGTGACGTAGTGGTGGAGTGCGTGCCTCTGTGCGTGAGGCCCTGGGTTCAGAATTACCAAGCACGTAACTGTTAAAGATGTCTCCAGAAGCTGACTTCTGTGATTTTATCTGTCTTCCCAGCTACTCAGGAGGCAGAAGCAGAATTATGACTGTAGTTGGCTAGTTAAGCACAGCCTTGTCTTAGAAGAAAGAAAGAAAGGAAGGAAGGAAGAAAGAAAGAAAGAAAATCATGTTTTTTTTGTTTTTGTTTTTGTTTTTTGATTTTCGAGACAGGGTTTCTCTGTAGCTTTTGGTTCCTATCCTGGAACTAGCTCTTCTAGACCAGGCTGGTCTCGAACTCACAGAGATCCACCTGCCTCTGCCTCCCAAGTGCTGGGATTAAAGGCGTGCGCCACCACCGCCTGGCAAAAATCATGTTTTTAAAAAGATATTGGCATGGGAAAATGATAAGATGAACAAAAAGCATGTGTATGTGTGTATATGTGTGTACCTATCACCTGTGTATATGTGTATGAATACGTGTGTATATATGTGTGTGTGTCTATCACCTATGTATGTGTGTATATGTATGTGTTATCTGTCATCTGTGTATTGTGTATGTTTATGTACCTACCCCTATGTAAGTATCCATATATATGCGTTGGGGGGACAGTGTGTTACCATGTCTGTAACATGATTTTTCTACATAGTCACATTTATATAGAAGAAATAAAGCAGACCAAACATTACTAAATAGAATTGTGGGTAGTTTTTTTCTTTTCTATGCATTGTATTGGTTTGGGGTTTTGTTATGTGGCCCTAGATGGCCTGGAACTCTCTTTAGAGATCAGACTGTGCTGGAACTCACAAGAAATCTGTCTCCTGAGTGCTGGGACCAAAGACATGCTCCACCATGCCCAGACGGCCATTTTATTGTTATCTGTCTGAATCTTTAGTGTACTCATGTGCCTTGCTCCTTTCATGAGCGTAAGCCTAGGAACATGTGTGCACTTGGCTCACCCACTCTCACTGCCCATGGTTTTGTATTCCTGATCTTAGTTGGGTTGGTGTCTCCCTTGCTCTCACATTCTGTTCTTCTCTTCCCTAGACACTTGCTACGTCCTCTCCTTTGCCATCATCATGCTGAACACCAGCCTACACAACCCCAATGTCAAGGACAAGCCTACCGTGGAGAGGTTCATTGCCATGAATCGAGGCATCAATGATGGAGGAGACCTGCCCGAGGAGTTGCTCCGGGTGAGCAGGGCCAGGGTGGCTTCATCTCAGCTGGCCGAGGATCATCCTTAGAGGAGAGGAGACAAGGATAACTTGCCAAGTGCCTGCTCTCTTAATTCATTTCAATATGTGAATTTCACAAAGGCCAGCGAGAAACAGGAAGGGGAAGAGGCTTCTAAATCTGAAACTAAAGGCTTGAGTAGACTCCAAGCTGCTATTTTTTCCTTCCTTAATTATCCACCAGGCATCTTATTTTTGTCCCTGTGAGCTGATGTAGAGCAGAAAAATGGTTGTGTTCTTCTCTAGTCCTTACTACAGACTCACAGTGAGTGCCTGTGGGATGAGTAGACAGAGGGGAGGAAGAAAAGCTACTTCTAGAATGAAACATGCAATGTCATCTTCTGTCCCAGAATCTCTATGAGAGCATAAAAAACGAACCCTTTAAAATCCCGGAAGATGACGGGAATGACCTCACCCACACTTTCTTCAACCCGGACCGAGAAGGCTGGCTGCTGAAACTTGGTGAGTCCCCTCTCCCAGCGACCCAGCGTGGGGTCCCTGCAGTAGAGCTCAGGAAGAAGGGCTATGTGCACACAGGCCTGGGGCGTGGGACAGGGGCAGGTCACAGGCATCCCACCCACAGAGAATGCCCTGAGTTATGCTCTTATTAAAAGTCCCACCTCCAGAAAGAAAGCTGCTGATGGCCATTCACCATAGAATGGAGACTCCTGGGCTCCCTTGTAAACATTGCCCATGTGTATCAGGGCCCTGTGTGTTCATTCCTCAATAGATGGCCATGTTCTTTGAGGCACTTTCTAGGGACCTGATCCATCCCCCCTTTCTGCCCTCTTACCCTTGGGAGGGTAACCAGCCATATCCATCTCTCTACTTCCCATCCCAGATTTATCCCTGGCACTCCTGCCCCACCCAGTGCATCATCACTTCCCTCTGCATCTGGCTCCCACAGGCAGTATGCATGGCAAACCTAGCGCCCTTGGCTGCAGCGCAAACCACAGCACTCTTCCTCATGCTCTGGCATTGACCCCTTTTCCAGTCCCAATCAGCCACATTAATGATTGTGTTATCAAAAAAGTGCAGGTGCATTTCTCTTCCCTCTGCCAGAAGTAAGCCTGTATTGTTAAGATTTATGGTCATGCCTTGCCAGGAAGGTGACAAAGTAACCAAACAGAAGAAATTCAGTGGGTTCTCATGCACATCCGTGTCCACCTGTGATTGCTTTATTAATTATCAGACATAAAAGAGGTCTCTGAACTCTCTGGACATTATAATATTCAAGTTTTTTTGAACTCTAGAGAGCACATTCATTTCCTTCTGCCTTGGCCTTTGATGAGCTAATCCCATATCAGAAGGATGTAACCCATTAGAGACAGGCTCCTCTTCCATCTCGGTTACTTGTCCTGATAAGCAGCATCCTACTCTTGGCCATCACTGACACGTGCAGAAAAGTAAGCTAGCACACCCTCTGCCACTAATTCACCCCGCTAGGCTAGGGCTGACATTCCTTTGTAAGCCCTAAAGCCTGTGTTCCCACATGACAATTCATAAATTCCCTTCAAGTACCACTTCACTGATTAGAGCCTTGCAGTGTCTGACTGTGGCCAACAGTCTGTGATCTCTAAGCAGAGGGTCTGAAATGTTTAACCCATGGGTGACCTGCTTCACATTCTTCTTGTCCAACCCATGGAGTGAAGAGGAAATGTGCTGGGAATTTCAAAAGTGTCTCCAAGTTTAGATTTATTTTCCCCTCCAGGGAAATTTGTTTCCATGAGAATGCTAAGTGTTAGCTTTGACAGCTGAGACACTAAAATTAGAACAGAGATGATCTTGGCTCTTGTACCAAAATGACATGCAAATTCATGAGGCATCCTATATTTTTAAAAATCAAAAATTTCAACGGAGGGCAATGGTGCACACCTGTGATCCCAGACAAGCAGGAGACAGCAGGAGAATCCCTGGAGCCCATGACATCGAGCCAGCTCGGTGGTAGAGCAAGGCTTCATCCTAAAGAATAAAACTCTAACGATATGGGACTTGTTCATCGTGGGGCCATTGCTTCACGTTTTCCAGCTGCCTAGGGTGTTTCCACTGTGGCACACTGAGACTCGGTCCTGTGTGTCTATACACTACACAGGGTAGGACTTGGTGCCATCTGTAGTTGTCTGTATATGTCCCTGTATGCAGAGAGCCATAAGCATGTGTGTCCTTGTGTACACACATATGTACATGTATATCTGTGGGTTATGTGTGTGCATCCTTGCACACATTTAAAAAGTGATGGGTGTCTTAAGGAAGATACTGCCTTTCTCAGAAGTGCACATCCCCCTCTTTGCTCTGGATTGTGAGGAGTCTGGCAAATGCTGGCCTTACAGCAATGGATTTGTGGCACTGTTAGGCCAGGTGTGGGTAAGGCCTCCAACCTTGCTGACCAGCATGGTGGTCAGCTGCCCACCAGTGTTTTCAGGTCTACCTCCCTCTCCAGGCATACATAAATGTGACCGGTGCGCTGCACTTTTAAGATTAAGGAATCGGGTTTGATTTCTTTGTTTTAATTTTCTTTTCTCCCTCATTTATATGTTTCCATGATTTTGGCTCTCCTTTTCCTTGCCCCAAACTCCAGGAGGTATGTAACCCTGCAACCTGCTCGCTCACTCTGCCCAGGCCACTGTCATTGCTGCAGCGTTTTTTTTTTTTTTTAATTTTGTTATTTTTGGTTATTTTGTTTTTTAATTGCTGGTAGTAGTGTTAATGCTGCTTCTAACTTACTGTACAGTCCCTAGGGAACCAGCCAGGATCAGGGGTTTGGGGCAGTGCTCACACTTCCTCTTGGAGCAGAGAGTGGTACAGCAGCCGCCAGGTCGGAGGCCCCAAACTGCAAGTAGTCTCGCAGTCCTAGCCTGGAGCGAGCTGGGGAAGGCTGAGGAGCACAGGCTTCCTGTTCCTGGGAATTGCTGGATTCAAATTGACCCCCCCCCCTATGTCGATCTGATCAAAAGTAATTTCTGACGTGAGGGATCAGAGAACAGGGTGCTGCCGTGTTAACTCCCAAAGCCATGTGCTTCTGAGGAAAGGTTAAATTAGAAGACACTTGAGGCATTTGCCTTTCCATGAAAAAGAGAAATGGTGTCTTCCACACCCACAAGTGGAAATTTTAAAACCTCGAAACCAGAAACCCCTACCTGTAGTCCTTGATTCCATTTCTTGAGTATCAGGGAGGCCTCATAGCCTGGATCCTCTGTCTGTGTTTCTTCTGGTACAAATCCCCATCTGTGTCAAAGAGTCATCCTCAAAACCCAGATTGGCCTTGTAGTTCTCTGGTTGCTGATATGGGGAAACATTCAGAGGAACCAGAATACTCCTCTGATCTGTGCCTAAGCTTGACTAGAACAGAGCCACCCTTAGGAGAGCAAACACAGTCATTCCTTCCAGTGCTCGGAACAGGCAGGCTGCACCGTTAGGGCAGTGCAGCCCTTCTGTCTAAGGGAGGCCCGCGAAGCCCTGGCGGGGGGGGGGGGGGGGA
>NW_026067918.1:10794875-10873328 GCF_014885135.2 Alexandromys fortis | reverse complement strand
GGGGTCCTGTGAGTTCCACAGGGACTGTCCTAGGCTCACATCGATCTGTCTGCTTGTCCCATGTCTGTTTTTCTTTCCACGTGGAAGTGTTCCCCGTGGTCCCGCAGCAATGCTTTGTGGTAGAGGGCTCTGTGGTGCAGCAAACTGTCCGGGCGACGTAATGAAGCTTTATAACCAGACAGAACTTCCCAGCTTTGCTTCTTCTTCTTGATTTCCTGCCATCTTATTTCTTTTGGTATCTAACTCACTTTTTCCACCCTTTCCTGAGCCCCATTGTCACCTGGGGTAATGTCCTGTGACAGAGTGCATGGGAGGTCGGCATGGGTTGGCCATCCTTGTGTACCAAGCCCTGGATGGGAAATGATCTCCCCAAGAGGCTGGAAGACAGAAGCATTCAAACTCAGAAATGGGAAGGGATCCAATTTAAGACCAACTGCCTTCAGTTTTGAGCACATTCTTTGTCTTCCTTCTCATTTGTTCTAATTCTGCCCAGCCTCCCTGTTGCCAACATGCATGTCATATTACTCATGTCTTTTCTCATTCACGCCACTTACCCTTGGGGTGCTTCCATGAAACTTACAGATGATCACCATGAGGGAGAGTGCCTCACTGTGCACCACACATAAGGGTTGGTGGCTGGCACACTCGTCTGGAAACCTAGGTCTCGGTCATTTAGAATCTTGTAGTTAATATGCCTACATGTCCTTCTCCACCCCTCCAGCTCAGGCACCCAGGCAGAGCTGTAAAATAGCCCAGAAAGGTCTAGGTCCTACCTACCTGTTCCGCAGGACCTCTTCTCTCAGATTTTAGGGAGAAGCCTGCAGGCAGATGCTGGCATTTGGAAACAGTCTTTGTAAAATTGCCCTGCTCTGCATGGCTGTTAGCAAGAGGTCAGGGGAACAGGGGAGTAGGCATGGCAGGTGTCCCACTCCCCTGCCCTCCATGGAGACTTTAGAGAAGTAATTTTTTCCATAGTGCTAAGGTCAGGGACTGAGTGTGTTTATGCAATCTCGTGTACATGTCAGCACGGGAATCCCCTGGGTAATTCCAAATGGTTCGTGTCAGGGAATCTCCCCTGACCAGAGGTAAGTCGGGGAAAGTGGGCGTCCTGAGCATGATTCAAAGGAGGATGTAGCCTCCTTCAGAGTGTGCACAGTTCCCCTGTACCAATGCAGAGTAACTTCACAAGGCCCACACTTTGCTGCTTGAATCTTGCTAGCATTGAAGAGGACTAAGGAAGGCCTTGATCAGCTGCTAGTCACCACCTCCTAGCTGTCAGGGCTGCCTCCTGTACTTAGTCACACGAGGCCACAGTGGAAAGGCTCCTGAACTGACCTCTTGGATAAGCTAGTCCTTTCCTGGTAAAGGAGCCTTGCTTCAGTTCACACCCAGAACTTGAGGACATGACTCTCAGGACACTAACCAAGGGGGCTGAAGCCAGGGAGAACTTCCACAGGCAGGTGGGAGAGGAAAGCCATGGTTTGGCTGTAAGGGCTCATATTGCCTCACTTTCTGTATCTTTTCTCCTGTCACTTCATGGAACTCCCTGCCCATGCCACCTGCATCAGGGTGCTGACACCTCCCTTCTTTCTTCCTTTGCCTGTATCTACCACACAGGGTACGGCTGGCTTCTACAGCCTCAGGTACACCTGCATTGCACCGCCATCGCCCTGGGTCTTCCTCCCTAGCCCATGCTCTCATCTTGCTGTCCGGGACATCTCAGGTGTCACCCAGACACGCTTGCTCTGCTCATACCATAGACTTTCACTCTGTGAAAGATGCTTCTGTCTTGGCTGTGTCTTGTCACTGATGTAAATTTTGCCATGATCTAAATGTTCTCCTGATGCCCTGACCGACTCATGCCCTCCCTGGGAAGAGAGGGGTGTGTGTGTGTGTGTGTGTGTGTGTGTGTGTGTGTGTGTGTGTGTGTGTGTAGCATGCACCTGCTTTGATGTCTATTGTCAAGAACATCCTCTTTTTTGCTGTCAGGTGGCAGGGTGAAGACCTGGAAGAGGCGCTGGTTCATTCTGACAGACAACTGCCTTTACTACTTTGAGTACACCACGGTGAGTATCTGCTGGTCCAGTCCTCCACTTCCAAACCACTCTAACCAAACACAGCCAGAGCGGGGCCTGGGAAGACAGTCAGATCTGTCCCTCTACTTCCCTGGGTGGGGGGGGGGTCAAGGAAGAGCTTAGAATGGGTGTGGAGGGGCTGGCCAGGAGACTGTGGTTCAGAGCCAGCACCTGACTTTAGATAAAATGGAGACACAAGTCCCAGAACTGAGAAGGAGCAGTGAACACAGTGTTGGGGGCTTGCTTGTAGCTGGGCTGGAAACAAGGAACTGGGGCCAGCTGCCAGGAAAGACTTGTGAACCTAGTGAAAGGGATAATAATCGTGAGTTGGAGAATTTAGATTTTCTGTGGTCTCAGAAATGCCAAAGGATCTGACTCCGAAGGAGCAGCCCCAGTGAGAAGAGGGACAATAGAGAGAAAGGGCAGGATGGAATGGGAGGAAACTCGTGGGTGTCTGCTCAGTGGGATAAGACGTCACTGCAGGACGGTCTTCCTGCAGGTGCCTTTTGGAGCTGCAGGAATAAGAAATATCCAGTAAAATTCCTCCAGACCTCCTGTGGGCAGAACACGCAGGAAGCCATAGGGTGTTGGTGCTCAGACCGTGACTCCCACATTGGTGACACGGCACTCTGGTGTTCTGCCATCTTCCTGGGCACCTGCAAGAGGTGGTTCTTCTTGCATATATATTGGACTAAAGTCTTGGACTAGGTCAGTGTAGCTAACTTGGCTGAATTTTCACTGATTAAAAGGCATTGACCCCACTGAGAAAGCAGGGCTGAAGCCTTATATGTGGTCAAGGAGGTGCAAAATGGTTTTAAGAAAGCTTTTTTTTTTTTTTTTTTTAAAAAAAAAGCAACAGGAACATTACACAAGTTTGAGGCTAGCCTGAGCTACATAGTGTGTTCCAGGCTAACCTCATAGAGTTAACAGGTTTAGTTCAGTCATTCATGCTAAGGATGGCTGTGGGCCTGACAGGAAATTGTTTTCAAAGTATGTCTCACCAGGGCCCCACGCATGCTGCCCAAGTGCTACAAACAGGCTTTGCTTTGCTGTGTTTAGCTTCTTTTCAAACATTAGAACAATACGTTAAGTATATAAAAATAGTAAGAGTCTCCCTGTTCCTTCCCCAGGGTACTGTGCATAAAAGGCTAAGTAGGTTTCCTTCCAGAGCCCCCACCCTCCAAAACCCTTCTTTCCTTTGACTTTATAGGGTCTAGGCAGCAAGGAGAGGTTTCCCAGCAAGGGCTATGAGATACTGACACAGAGTAACTGAGTGAGTGGGATGAGACAACCAGAGCAGAAAGGGCACAGCTGCTCTCTGGCAGTGGGAACGGAGTAATCGCTGGGCTTGCAGAGCAGCTTTGATGCAGCTCGGGCATGAGATCAGCCCACTCCACCCTTTGGCCTGGAGGAAGACACAGGCCAGTGAGAGTGGAGCAGAGTAGGGAGGGAGGAAAGGCCACCGCGGATAGAGGGGTGGGGAAGTGAGCGGGCAGGACTTGTCGCTGTAATGGGATGGTGTGTTCACCCAGGAAGCTGCCTTTGGGGCTTCTGGGAGCCAACAGGTGGAGCCAGCTCTTCCCTGGACGAGCTCCACACGAGCCTCCTCCAGTTCTCTTGACACACTATAGGAAGTAGAGTGGCAAACACTTGGTTCCCCAGAGATTCCAGGGAAATCATCTGGAGTCTCTTAACTAGTGACCAGAATGACCTAGAAGGCAGAACAGGACTTCAGCTCGTTTTTGCCATATTGTACATGTATAACTCTGACTGATATGTTTGAGGAGCACCACGTCTTGACCTAGGTTAGCTGGCTGGTATGGGTAGAAGTGTGTTCATGGTGGGCCTTGGCTGACACAATGAGCAGTACCTCAGAGGGCCAGCCGAGGTGAAGGCGGGGGCGAGGGTCTGTCTGGACCTGAGCTCAGGCACCTCTGGGGATCTTGGAGCAGCTGTCCCAAAGACAGCGTTGCCCTAGGGGTTACAAATTCAGGTGATGTGCAGTGAGCAAGAGGCAATTTGAAACTCAGCTGGAGTCCCTATGTCAGTCATGAGCAGGAGGGCCTAGACCTAGGCCTGAAAAGGTTTCCAGGAGTTAGTGGCTCAGAACCACGGCTAGGAAAGGAAAGCCAGATAACGACATGGAGGAGGGGGAAGACACGTCTCCTGCTTGATGCCCCATGGGTCATTTCCAGGGACACTTTGATGGCACCTGCTGAGCTCTCTGACCTTGTGATCTGCAGAGGGCTTTGGATTTTTCCCAGTTTTGCCACACACTGCTGACCCTGATCCTGTTGTAGAACCCAAGGGTGGCTGAAGCCAACCTGGGAGGAGTCAGGATGGGCTGAGGGGGAAGCAGGTGTTTCCTCAGCCGAGAGTGACATCCTTCTGCACTCTTGCAGGATAAAGAGCCCCGTGGGATCATCCCCTTAGAGAATCTGAGCATCCGAGAGGTAGAAGACTCCAAAAAGCCAGTAAGTATTCCTGTGACAATGCCCAGGGCCAGAAGGGCTGGTCATAACCTCGCTCTGAAGAAGAGTGACATTCAAAGGCATTTTAAGACAGACATGAGAACCTGGAAAACAAAGCCATGCCTTTGCCTCCCCCTGTTCTGATTATCCTTAGTGTTCAAGGGAAAGATGAAACAAATAGCCTTATTGTCTTTAGTCGGCCTGCCTCCATCACCTACTGACTGAGCCGTCCCCTACAGGTCAGCTGTGAGCACCCGCAGCTCAGTGCTGACTTTATAACTGATGCACTATGAGGCGTGGGAGCAGCTTCCCCTGCAGCTCTGTGCGTGCTCCTGTCTGTCAGGAATGGAGCCAGCAGATGTCAGGCCAGCATCTCAGTCAACAGAGAGGTCCGAAACACAGTTGACATCCTGCAGTGTTCTAGTCTGAGTGTCTTTTTACATAGAAGAAATTTGTATGTGTGCAGGTGCACATGTATGGGGAATGTGTTTACACATATGCACGTGAGGTCAACCTCAAGTATCATTCCTCAGGAACTGTCCACCTTGTTTTCTGAGACAGGGTCTCAGGCTGGGGGAGAAAGTGTGAGTGAGACAAGTTTTGGCAAGCGCCGGAACCTGAGTTGGGATCCTCAGAGAAGCTGGGTGTGGTGACGTGTGTCACTAGCACTCCTGCAGTGAGACCCTGTCTCACTCAAGGTAGAAGACAGGGACTGGCACTCGAGGTTGTCCTCTGCGTACCGTGCCCGCTCAGCGCACCTGCCTGTGTATACCCACACACAAATTTGTATTTTTATTGCTTATTTATTTTTGTTTTTTTCAAGACTGCATAGCCCTAGCTGTCCTAGAGCTTGCTTTGTAGACCAGGCTGGCCTTGAACTCATAAATCCACCTGCCTCTGCCTCCCAAGAGCAGGGGGAGGGGTGTAAAGGTGTGCACCACCACACTGGCCCACACTTGGCTTTTTAAATTTTTGTTGTTGTTGTTGTTGTTTGTCTTTTGTTTTTCGAGACAGCGTTTCTCTGTAGCTTTGGGGCCTGTCCTGGAACTAGCTCTTGTAGACAAGGCTGGCCTCGAACTCACAGAGATCCGCCTGTCTCTGCCTCCCGAGTGCTGGGATTAAATGTGTGTGCCACCACCGCCTGGCTTAACACATACTTGGCTTTTTAAATGCAGAAGCAAACTCAGGTCCTCGTGCTCCTATGGCCAGCACCTTATCAACTGACTTTGTCCTCTGCCCTCACTTCCCTAATGTATAGTTGTTGAGAGTAAGAAAAAAGGGTGTGGGGAATAATATTTTCCTTGGTCAGCAGCGTCCTAAAATCTGACTGCACTTTCTCATCTTCTTCTCAGAACTGCTTTGAACTTTATATCCCTGACAATAAAGACCAGGTGATTAAGGCCTGTAAGACGGAGGCCGACGGGCGAGTGGTGGAAGGGAACCACACCGTGTACCGCATCTCAGCCCCCACTCCCGAAGAGAAGGAGGAGTGGATCAAGTGCATCAAGTAGGTGGCCCCCACACGTTGGAGGACTGGCCTCTCCCCTGCAGCTCCTGTCCTTCCAGCTCTGGGTTCCCAGCTTGCTTCCCAGCAGGCTTTTGGTTTTCTTCCTGTTAGAGCCTTACTAAGTCATGTCTGCAGCCTAAGGCACTAAGAGAATTCAAAGGCCCAGAATGGGGACAAAGGCCACCTACCTCCATTGTTTACGTGGCTGGGGAAACAGCTCTCTCCCTGGTGCCTCCTCAGTCACAGATATGGGAACTAAGGCCCACAGGTCATGAGAGTTGTAGAAAGGGGCAAAAGGGAGATGCACGGTCATGAAGCAGAGCCCAGCCCCTCACCATGTGCTGTGAGAACACAGCAACCTTTGTGGAGGAGCTTCTCCAAGTCCCACAGTGTGAGGTTTACTGCAGAGACAGGAACGTCCCAGTGTGGCACGTGACTGGAAACAGGCTTTGCAAAGCTCATTGACGTCTTCCACCAACATTGCCCCTGGGACTCAGATGAAACCTGGGTGATGGGCATCTTTCTCCTTGCCCCAGGAAGATGGCCATTGTGCGGTCTGACTTCCCCACCCTCTCTGCAATTATTCCTTGCAGTAATACATTCTTAGTCACAGTTCTGAGGGCTTCGATCTTCAGTTATGCAGGTGTTTTCCTTAGCTTTCCTTGTTATCTGGGCCCTAGTGACCTGAGGAGTGACGGAGATATGCCATCAGGTCACAGGCTGCCTCTGTGTCGTCAGACATAGCATGCCTTCTACTAAGCTACAGCCTTTCCTGGGGACGTAACTGTTACCTAGTCTAAATTACGTTTGAGGACTTCACTCACCGAGTGCAGTGTTTGCCCAAGATGAGACAGAGTAGGAGTGCCAGTACAGTGGGGCTGGTGCTTTGCTCTGGAAAGAAAGGGAGCAGATGGCTGGGGCGTGGACTCAGGTCACCAGTGCAGTCCTTGATATTTTGGGGGGCGTGTTACCCATCTTTTTCTGGAGTTCCCAACTTAGAGGGCTGCTTGAGGACTAAGGTAGAGTGCTGAGGTTGAGAGCATGCTGCCCTGATTTAGGCATTGTTCTTAAGTGACAGCCATTGTGACAGTTATGGTCTCCAGATAGGGCCAGGTAGGCAACCCATCCTCTGAGCATTGACTCTGTGTCGTGGAAAGACCTGAGGCCAGGGAATAGATGCTCTTTTGTTGGAAGTTCATTTCTTGCCTGTGGTTTAGTGTGAGGGTTGGAACTATTCTCTCAACCCAGTAAGTGTCTGTTTGACACGTGGTTATACCACAGTCTGCATAGCCTCTGACCGGCCTGTGTGGACCACTGTCTTCCCATGTGAACACCCATTGCCTCTGACAGTAGAATATGCTTTGGTAAAGGCTCCTTCCCCTCAATTCTTTCAAAAGAATTTTGGCTATTTTTATCCATTTTGGCTATCATATAAGCTTTTGCTGCTCTAATCAGAAAAATGGAGTGTTCTTTAAAATGCTCTTGAATTCTTGTGAATACTGGGCCTCTGGTGGATGCTAGACTTCCTAGACTTCCTCATGATACTGCCAAGCTCCTCTCACAACTCCCCCAACTAGTCTTAATGTTTCCCTGGATGATCTGGCTTTGCACCTGGAGGATATGCAGATGCTGGGACTCTGTGTCGTGGTCTCTACATCCCCATCCCCACGAGGAAGGCCCAGAAAACGGTAAACACCTCTCCACAGATGAGGAGAGACGAGAGAGCACTGGGGTGATGGGCTTCGCGGAGCTGTAGAAGAGCCAAGATACTTTCCCTTGGCAGCTGCCCTTCCTAGGGGTTCCCAGCAGCCTGAGCAGACTCCTGCTGCACATGTCCATCTCAATACTGAGTTCAACGGAGTCCAGGCTGCAAGAAGACACTCAGTAAACCAGAGATGTCCACCGTCAGCCATGGGGAGCCTGTACCTGTTGGAGCAGAGTGATACGATTTCCAATGCCAAGAATTAACAGGGCAAGATCTCAGAACCAGGGATAAAGAGGGAACTAAACACAGCTCATAAGTGAGGAGTGTCTGATGCCAACCCAGTTCTTGGCACCGTTTCCAAGCATAATTTCATCTGGACGTCATGAGCACTGCTCTACAAGGACAAGCAGCCTACCAGAAAGTTAGCCACCCCCAGAAGCCAAAGTAGAATCACCTGCACCCTGAAAATGAGAGACTTCTGACGGGCCATATTCCTTTGGGTGCTGAGTCCCTGCGGTGAGACTCAGCTAGCTGCCAGCATTGTGGCAGGGAGAGCAAGCACTGGGATGTGTGTGCTGTGGACTCCGGGTCGCTGGTGACCACTAGAACTAAGCATCACACAGACTCTGCTTCCCTAGGAGGCCAAGCACCAGCTCTGTGGCCTTAGCCGCCTCCACTGTCTAGTGCAGGTGATGCATGCCCTCCCTCAACAGGGCTGGGCAGGCAACACGGCTGTTCCCTTTCACACTGGGCTCCCAGCAGCAGCACTCGTCTACGTGGAGCTGGTGCTCACAGGCCCCCAGAAGTTCCTCTGCCGTCCATGCCAGCCTCTCGAACACCACGAGTGGAGTAACGTATTACAGCATGGCGCTCAGGGCTACAGAGAACAGTCGCTTGGCTGAGAAAACCACATCCTCATACTTGGAGCTCAGCTACGGAACGTATGAGTCTACTCACAAATGTTAAGTGATGTTAGTTTAAAATAGGCAGAGTCCTCCACAGTTACTTTGTTACATGTCCCTGTGTGTCACCTTAAGCTTGGACAGAGTGAGGGTGGGCGTTCCTGGTGACAGCTGGTAGCCTAAGTCAGTCTGCCCCTCATGCCTCTTCTCTCCCTTCTCTGCCCTCCAGAGCTGCCATCAGCAGAGACCCTTTCTACGAGATGCTTGCAGCGCGGAAAAAGAAGGTCTCCTCCACAAAGAGACACTGAGAGCGAACCAGGGCACAGCCAGCCCAGGAAGCTGTGGCCCTTTCTCCTGCCTCCCCTTGAGGGGCACTGCGGAGCCCAGCAAAGGAGAGCAGAGGGCTCCCCTGCCAGTCCCTGCCAGCTCCCAGAGACTAAGCTTCAGCTTTCGCAGTTTTCTAGGTGGGAGAAGGGTGGCAGTGAGGGCTGGGGCTGGAGAGACTGCTGCTGCCACTCCTGGGTGCCGGAGCCGCTCCCAGCACCAACCGCTGCTAGCAGCAGAGCAGCGCTGCAACCCCCACGCCTCGGCTCAGCGGGCTGACGGCAGCGCCCAGAGCTCTCTCTTTACCTCGCAGTGTTCCTAGCCAAGGGCCTTCACCTCTGCTCCACAGATGCCTGTGAGGACATACTCTTACGTACTAAGGAGAAAGGAGGAAAGGAAAAGAAGCCACGCACTATAAAGATTTATTTTTGTTTTTTTTAAGCAAAAGTGAACGTAGCACTGTATCCTGCTTTCCTGTGCCCTGCTTGGGAAGCCTCCCCTAGAAAGGGGCTCTGGGACTGCTGGCACCCCAGGAGGGGCAAAAGCAGAGCTGCTGGCAGCGCCCAGCAGACACAGGGAGGCCTCCAGGGCCCCAGTAGGGCAGCAGGCAGGCAGTATGGGTAGCTCCTGCCCAGTGCCTGTGGGATGGGGTGAAGTGGATAGTTCCTTGCCTGGCCCTCAGTACCCAGGCCCACTGCGCTTTAAAGCGGAAAGTCTGCATTTTCCTATTAACCAAAACTGTGAGGAGGTCACCCCATGGTCCCGGGTGGCTGACTGTTTCATAGCTGGTTTTTCTTTCTCCTCCCCGAGAACTCCATTCCTCGTTCTAGAGGAAGGAGTAGGTTTTATCTGATCCCCTTGGGGCTTCAGCCTTTTCTGCCTCAAATGTATCCCCAACTGGACTATTCTGGTGCACTCTGTGGTAGCCTCCAGGAGCAGGGGCTTTGCTCAGCAGGGTGCAGTGTAGTCAAGCAAGGGTGAGGTGGCCTTTCTGTCCCCTTGCCCTCTATGACATGGCATGCCACGGCACATGTGTGAGTTGGCCCTGGTCTCCTAACTCAGTGTGAAGGGAGCCATGAAATGCAGCATCTCCTGCCGTTCTCTCAGGGACTCTCAAGGGCAGCTCCTGCTCCTCGGCCAGGGCCAGCATGCCAGTCCAGGCAGAGCAGGTGGCAGGTGGTATCTTGGCACACTCCTCCATGTGGCCAAGGCCTCAGTGGCAGAATGCTGCCTCCAGGCAGGTTGGAGGAGCCATGGGGGCCCCCACTGGGCTGCGTGAGCTCAATCTCAGAAGGGGGTCAGCACCTCTGGAAATAGCTTTGCAAAGAGGGGTGAGTTTGGGGGCAGCACTCTGGTCCCCTTCCTGTGGATCCGGCCTCGAGTGGCTTCAGGTGCTTGATGCTGGAGTGTGCGAAGGTGACAGTGACGGAAGAGGGTCCAGGCTGGAAACTCAGCCTCCTGGTAGAGAACCAGGCAGTGCCGGTCCCTGTTGTCGGGGGAGTCGGGCCAGGGCTCACCAGTTCTCATGGGTGTGTCCTGGGCGGACCAGCATCTGGCTCAGTCCCAGTCTATTTATCAGAGGTGTAAATAATCCTTACATAGTTTTCCTCCTTTTAGATTATTTTGTATTTGTTTAAAAAAAAAGATTTGTCAAAATACAGAGAAATGACTGAAAGTTGTTGACAGGGTTTTTTAAAAATATTATTATTCCAGCTGTTTTTGTTTGTTTTTGCCTTGTAAACTAGCTCCAAGGAACTGCAGCAAATAAACTCCAAACCTTCCCAAACCGCTCTCGTTGTCTGCCTGGCTGTGGGGCCGTCCTTCGTCCAGCCTGGGGTCGGGCTGGTGTGGGCCTGTGGCATGGACGCGGGCCCATCCTGAGTGTGGTGGAGATTAAAAGAAGTTGAGTAGGCAGTGTTTCTGCAAAGGATGGCATAGCAAGAGGAGAATGGACTTAACCTTTGCCCCCTCTTTTTGGGGTGGAGCAGAAGTGTCCACATTAGCTACCCATAGCATGGCACTGAATCTCCTTGTCAGGCAATTGAGCAGGGTCAGGAAACAAAAAGCTAGAAGTACACGATCAATGTATCAGAAGTTGGCGTCTCTCTTTGCTTCTTTTTTCCTTCTTTCCTTTCTTTTTTCTTTCTCCCCTCCCTCCCTCCCTCCCTCCCTCCCTCCCTCCCTCCCTCCCTCCCTTTCTCCTTTACAGCATTTCATGTAGCTCAAACTGGACTTAAATTCCCTGTCCAGCTGAGGATGACCCTAATTTCTGATCTTCCTGCATCCACCTCTGTCTAGTGCTGGGATTACAGGTAGGTACTGTGCCCGGTTTGTGCAGTGCTGGAGATTGCCCCAGAGCTTCCTGTGTGTGAGGTAAGCAACTTAACTTCATCCCAAGCCTGGGGGGCAGGCCAGAGCCAGAGCCCCTCCCACAAACCTATTCTCACTGTGTATCCTGGGCGGACCAGCGCCTGGGTCAGTACCAGTCTATTTATCAGAGGTGTAGATAATCTATACGTAGTTTTCCCTTTTAGATTATCTTATATTTCGTTTTTATTTTAATGCAAAGAGATGACTGAAAGCTGTAGACAGGGTTTTTTGAAAATATCACTCCAGCTGGTTTTTGTGCCTGCCTCGTAAACTAAGAGAGTTTACTCCAAGGGAGTAGTGGGTCACTGGGGGCATGTATTTGAGAGACTGTATCTTGTTCTCTCTCTCTCTCTCTCTCTCTCTCTCTCTCTCTCTCTCTCTCTCTCCCCCCCCCCTCCATCCTGTGTGCTGTGAGGTAACATGGTCCAGCTGTCACTGTGCTCTACTTCACCAATCCCAGTATCACCAGATCCCTGACACCGCTGAAGCCATGAGTCAAACAAACATTATCCCTTTTGGTTCCAAGTGTTCGGTTCACATCCGGGAAGGACTAACAACCTGATGAACTCTATGCTCAGCAAACAGACCACTGCCCTGACTTCCAAGACAAGAAGCGGGCCTGGGCAAGAGCAGCCCCAGCAGGGATGCTATTCTTGTCTCCCTTAATCCAGGTGTCTGCATCTCATTCCTTGACATCTGATGACATTTACTTATCTCCTTTTGGTTTAATTTTCTGTACATGTTTGATCAAAATGAATCTGCTGCTGTGTTCTGCATGGCTCTTGCTGTTCACACTGCGTCTTGCTCATAGCATGAGGTCAGCACTAAGCACAGAGCCCCTGAGTATCTCACATTTAACTCTCTCAGCCCCTTTAGATGAGCTGCTTCTACCACTTCCTTCTGTGCGGTTCTGTGCGGCTCCGGGCCCTTGAGAGTTCAGTCAAAAACACTGTCCCGAGCTCGTCTCTGCGCCCTTCACAGCTCCTGTTCATTCATTCGCTTTCCTTCAACAAACGCCACCTGGGGTCTCCTAGACTTGGAAGCCAAGAACTGTGTCCATGACCTGACTCCAAAACGGCCTGACTGAGACGCCCCCAGCAGAAATAGAGCAACAGGAACAGCACAGCAGCTGTGCTGGAGACAGGACAGCCGGGTCAGGGCGTGTGTGCCGCTCCTGACTCACCTCTTCCCAAGCACTAGACTGACCGCCAGCGCCTGCTAGAGAGCAGCAGAGCAGTAGACTGTGGGAGTGAGACAATACCAAACCTCCCCTGTGTGTGTTACTCCTAGACTGTCAGAGTGGCTTAAACAGAAGCAACGCTTTGCAAAGGTAGGTGCCATGGATGGCTAGCTTGCTGCCCCTTGTGCTGTGCTGGCCACAGGAAGTGACCTCATCACTGTTGGGCAGGGTTGTGCCCTGTCTCTGGCGTTCCTCCTAGGCTCCAGCCTTGCCACCGGGTTGACCTGTGTAGCGCTGCGTGGCTTGTTTGCCAGCTCTGAGGCTCACTCCACTGTGAGTGTGACCCTGAGAGTGACAGCTACACTCAGTCAGTGTCAGAGGTTCTCTGGGCCCAGTAGAAGGTGAAAGCAGAAAGTTTACCCACTGGGGTCCAGCTATCTCTGAAACTAGCCAGTGTTGGAAAATGCCCAGGGGAAGGCCAGACTTGGGTCCATCTGTCTGTCCCATCCACGGTTCTGATCCTTCTGGTTAGAGGCTGTCTTGGTGAAGGAGGAGTACCAGTCCTTGGGAAATGAAGTTGATCATCCCAGTATCCACTGCTTAGCAGCCGGAGCAAACCCAGGCTAAGAGCAGAGATGGGGGTGATGGGGGCACAGGCAGGGAAGCACTGTCCCCCGTCTCCATCCCAAGTTGCTTCATCACATCAGAATGTGACACAGACCTCTCAGGCATGTGTGTGGGAACTTAGCAGAACCCAGGCCAACAGGGACAGTCCCAGATATGTTGTTTATTGTGTAGGCCTCTGTATCCTTGGCGTGTGCGTGTCTGAGTGTGTCTGCTCATACCAACGCTTGGTTTGTTTTGCTTTTGTGTTTGGCCCTGGTTTTGTTTTATTTTTGTTCTTTTGGGAGCTCACTGTGTAGTCCTTACAGGCTGGAACTCCCTGTGAAAACCAGGCTGGCTGAGACGGTAGAGCAGTTCACTGCCTCTAGCTCCCAAGTGCCGGGACAACAAGCCTGTGCCTCTGCACTCAGCCTCGGCTCCTGTCTCACAGGCCTTTTACTAATTAAGAATCTCACTGTGAGGATCTAGAAGAGGACCATCTCTGAGGTGAGCTATCAGATTGGAAGGAAGCCATTGCTAAAGCTCCTGAGGCTGTGATGCATACCTGAGCCCTACTGGTCAGGGCCTGTAGGTTAGGGATTAGTCCTTGATAACTCTACATTCATACCAGGGGGGAGTTAGGCCATGGTGCCTCCAGGCTTCTACATCCAGGTGAGTGGGAACATGGGTGACAGTGGAGGCAATGGTGTTGACAGAATGCTATCCCAGCACTGTCGGCAGACAGCCTTGGGTGTAAAGGGCAAGAGGGAAAAGGGTGGTGTGGGGTGCCAGGTGGATGCCCCCTAACCCACAGAGAAATACAGAGCATGGCCGTTTCCAAGGTCTTGGGAGGGTACAGCCATTGGTCACATCATTCCCTAGTATGTGCTCTAGGGAATTGTACCATACACCAGGTAGAGGAGGGGCCTGGCTGAGGAGAAGGCCAGCCTCCACGAGTGGGTTGATTTCACCAAGGGCCAGGGCAGCCCAGAGTGGGCAGGACCTGCATGACTAGCAAGTTCCTGGTACTTCTAATGACATAGCTGGGCACGGCATGACTGTTGACATGCCAAGCCCTTGGTGTAAATCTGCAGATCCACCCCCACCCCACCCCCACTGCCATACTGGGCTGACTGCAGCTGGGTCATGGACGTTCATGCTCTCATGGTCTCTGTCAGACGGCAGGGGAACAGGCACACATACAGTGTTCTTCAGTCAGCGTGTTTCTCAGGCCAGTTCTTGGGCTCCAGGAAAGCACCCAGGGGCCAGGGCTTTGCAGGGGTGCCCAAGTCATTCATTTGTCTTTTTCTGTTGGGGCATGTGTGTGTCTCACTCATCAGCCTAAGAATCTGGGCTTCACTGTGTAGCCCAGGTTGGCCTCCAATACGCAATCTTCCTGTTCTAGCGCTTTAAGCACTAAAATTACCGCTTGAGTGCACAGGCCCAGCTTGAGCTATTCATACTATAGTGACATGGGGGGTGTCGAATGGGGCGGTTAGGAATTGAGACCCTTGCCTGTCCTGGTGAGGACCTGATTTAAATGAGTTGCCTGTGGGAAATGCAGAAACCACGCTATGAGCTATGCAAGCAAGGGCTAGCAAAGGCATCTCGGGTCCCAAGGAGCAGAGGCACTGCTGGAGATGTAGATACAGCGGAGAAGACAGGCTGCCCAGCTGCCCAGCTGTCTGGCAAGGCCCAGTGGAGAAGCCCTGGGTATCTTCTGTTTCAGAGCTTCTCCCCAAGTAGACCTTCCTAAAACAGGAAGTCTGATGAGATCCCATCTCAGCTCTCCACAGGAAGACAGCCTAGTCCAGAGTGCCTCCATGTTGTCCACACAGCCCAACACATTGAAAACGATGATGCATGAACAGAGCTAGGCACACACAGCCGAAAGACGAGAAACAGCAAACAAAGGCAGATCCCATGGTAACCTAATGAGGAAATCTGTTATCACTCATATAAAGTCAGTGAGGCAATCCAGTGGGGACAGCAAAGCCTTTTCAACAAGCAGCACGGGAACCAACTGCATGAGTAAGCTACACACTCCAAAATATTTCAAGATGGGTGTGACTTGATCCTCCAACATAAAGCCAAGAAGCCTCTAAATGAAAACATAAAAGTGTATAATAATGACCTTGGAGTCAGCAAAGGTTCCACAAGCTAGGGCTTAGGAAGGTTGAGAACCACGTTCTGACAGCAAGCGCGGTGCTCGCTAGCCCGCTTGATGGGTTCTGGAGCCTGGGGCCTGCTGCGAAGAGGACAGCCACAGCACCCCAGGGAGACACACGTATTTAATCCTGCTACCACCTACTGTGGGCATTAAGTTCAAGCAGTACTGAGATATGTGCAGGAGAGCATGGTCCACAGACAAGACAGGCTCCCACCAGATTTCTGGAAGCCAGTACAAAACAAGAAATGGGATCAGATAATGCTGCTGTCCGCCACTTCCATGGGGAAAGTTAGAACTCACTGCATGAGAAACTGAATAATGGGTGCTGAGATCCAGTCAAAGCAGAGCTTGTTGCATGAGAAACACTGAATGGTGAACCTTGAGACCTGTTTTTACAAGCCAGAAAGGGGACCCTAGATCTCCCCCACTAGTGCGGAGTTAAACAGATCTGTCGAAATGGCTTGACTTGTGTTACAAGAGTTGTCTGAGAAAACCTAACGTGTCTTTATGAAACCCAAGGGATTTTAGAACTGGACAAAACTAAGAGAGCCCAGTGCTCCCTGCTCCCCTGAGGAGTGAGGAGCCTGAGCCCTCCTAGGTGAAGGTCCCTGTGCCAGGTCACCTGGCAGCGTGGCCCAGGGTAAGGAACAGTGAACTCTGCTGGGAAAGTTTTCCCTGTAGTTCCGTGCTGAGCTGAGAGACGCCTGCTGAGTGAGGTCAGTGTTTGTTTTGCTGACTGAATTATGCAGACGCAAGTGGGATCATTTGTGGTCGCATCCCGCACTTTAACAACAGATTATTCTAAACTAATGACTCATGTGGCTTCCCGCTTACAGTAGCTTTTGTTTTCCGTCCTTGCATCTCAAATTAGTGAGAGGTGTCCTTTGGTTTGAAAGCTCAGGGACCTTCTGGGATGCTGTGGCCCTTTTTAACCTCTTGCTGTAGTCTTTTTTTTTTTTTTTTTAAAGCCTGTTGTGTTAAGAGTCTTGCTGTGTAGCCCAAGATGGCCTTGAACTCAAGCATCCAAATGCTGGGACTATAAACATGTACTTACATGTCCTTCATTTTTTTATTTTCAGGATGTCTCTGTGTGTGTGTGTGTGTGTGTGTGTGTAAGAGAGAGATTTCTTTAGAATGTTTAGTTATTTTTATTGATTACAGTTATTCTTTGACAGTTTCATACGCGTATGTAATATTTTCCTTTAACTCTTAGCCCTCATCTCTCCTCGGGCCCCTCCCCTCCCTGCCCTCTTGTCCCACACTCTTGTCTCTGCACTTTGTCACACAGATTTGGACCTGTCCGTTCTGTGCAGCCGAGGCTGCTGGGGAATCTCCTGCCACTAAGCCCCACCCTGGCACCCTCTGTTCATTGGTTATGGCCTCTTCCTGGGATTCACGTCTAGGTCGTGTCAGTATCTCTGCCCTGACTGCGGAGACTCAGTGGCAGCCTTCTCAGTTGAACTTTGGGAAGCAGGTCAGGAGAGCATTGGTGGGAAGCACCCCAGAGCTGACCGGACTCCCCAGCGGCAGCAGTGCCTTCATTTCCCCATTGGGTGGAGGCCTGGAGAGTCCCCAACTGTTGTCCCTGTCCAGTGGGGGCTCCTCCTTGCATAGCTGTAGTGAGTCTTGTGTTAAATCTGGGACTGAAGTACACGAAGGTGGGGTTCGGGGGACAGCTTAGTGGATAATGTTCTCGAGATGCAACGTGAAGACCTGAGTTCAGTTCCCCAGAGCCCCTGGAGCTCTGAACATAGTGAGCTTGCCCTGCCCCTTCAAATCCTCAGGTTCAGCCAACCCCAGGTGAGTGTTACCACACATGCACAGAACCTGTGTGCGTGCACTGATGTCACCACAGGCATTACAGTGTCCTGGGAGTGACTCACCAGGAGCACACATACAGGTGACATGCAGGTACCACATGAAGGGACCTGAGCGGCTTCAGACTTTGGAGGACTTCCTGGAACCAGTGCCCTGTGGCTTCTGAGGGGCAACTCTACTCACATGAGTTCATTCACCATTTTGCCACTGAGAATGGACTTCCTCTGCCAGCAGTGGTGTTTTTCGGTCCCTGTCTTAGCCACAGAGCACAGAAAAAACTTAACTATGCCTTGGCCCTGAGGTCTCAATACATGTATCTTATAATGTTCAGTTTCATTGTTTCTATGGTTTGCTGATAAATTAGTTTTAATTGAGAAGGTTTGGGTTTTTTCCCCCCAAAGACCTCTGAGAATTGACGTAATCATATGGTTTCCCAGTCTCAGTTTACTCAGATGACCAATCCCATTAATGGCCAATGAACCATCCTTGCTGTCGGGAAGGAACCCAGTGGGCCACAGCATCGATTCTGCTCGTGGCCGTGGGGAGTCTGGGATCTTGAGTTTCCCCAGGGCCCCAGTGTCTTATTTTCCTTCCTGTTCTTGTTGAGGCTTTGCCACATCACACACTAGATTTACCCCATGGCCTAGAACTGTGCCCTGCTCAGGTCCTGTGTGCCAGCCTAAAGACATGGTCATTGCCCAGGAGGTTTATCAAAACCTGTAAGGAGACCTGAAGCTCTGGAGGTCTCAAGTCAAAGTAAGGCCTCTGCTGGGTGTCCCCTCTGGGGCTATACCAGGCCTCTCATGACTTCTGGGGTGGCTGTGGCCTCTGTCGCCTGAGCTCTGCCTGTGTATTCTCGTGGCATTCTCCTGCATGTGATCACATTTTCCCTTTGTCTAAAGATGCCAGTCGTGTTGGATCTGGGCCCACCAACTCCAGCATGATCTCATCTTAACCACCGCAGTACTGATGCTACTTCCAGATACACCTGCCGGCTAGCCCTTCAGCCTGGGAGTGTTGGGAGGAGGGGACACAGTAGAACTCAACAGTGGGGGACACCCTTCATCATGTCTCATTTTTCTTAGGTTGGCTGGTTGGTTTATACTGCTTCCCTTGGGCCCAGTGTCCTTGTCAGTGTCCTGCGGTCTGGCAGTCCTCAGTGTCAGGGTGCACAGGGATCCCAGGGGAGCTTGTAATGGATGCAGGGTGCAAGGGGAGGTGGAACTCTGCTTCTCCAGAGCACTGGAGGACCTTGGAGTACATGGTCAGAAAAGTCAATTGGAGATACTGTAGAATAAGCTGTTATTGCACGGAAGGGTCTATACAGATCTGTATTTTTTTTTAATCTGCCTATTTGAATCACATCTACATTCTCAGCCCTAATTAGCATTTTTTGCTCTTATCTTCATTTAACTTTTAGCCATTTGTTTTGTTGATTGTTTTCTTTTGATTTTTTTTTTTAAAGACATGATCGTACACCCAGGCTGGCCTCTAAGTCAGGATTCCCCTGCCTCTACCACCTGAGTGCTGGGTTTACAGACATGTGCCACTCTACCCAACTTTCTAATCTATTTTCTTTTAAGGTTTATTCATTTTTAATTGTGTGTGTGTGTGTGTGTGTGTGTGTGTGTGTGTGTGTGTGAATGTATGCCATGAGGGTGCAGTGCCTACAGAGGCCAGAAGAGGGCATCAGAGTTCCCAGAACTGGGGTGACAGGCAGTTGCGAGCTGCCTGACCAGGGTTCTGGAAACCAGACTCGCGTCCTCTGTAAGAGGCAGTATGTGCTCTTAACTTCTGAACCATCTCTTCAGTCCCCTTGATCTTTTAAACAGCTGGAATCTGTGTTTTCCTTGGGGTCAGGAGGGTGCTCTATGGTTGCTGCCTCTGTGACTGCAGCCCTACCTTCTCTGGGGTGCAGTTGGCTAGGGTTCTGCTCTGGCACAGGCTTGGCTCCAGTGCCACATCTCTGTCACTTAAGGTGGCTGCGGTTCCACCTTCGCCGTCAGTTGCATGCAAACGTGAAGATCTATTTTTATGCATCCTCAGCCCATTGACAGTGCCTCTCTTCTGCCTAGCAACAAGAAAACCAAATTTAACTTAACCTGTAAACATGTCTGTCAGGCATTTCCCCCCTACTGATAACCAACTGGTTTCACTTTGTTGCGCTCAGATAAACATCAGCCCCTGTTGGAGCACTAGGCCCATAGCTTCTGGCTGGCAGGGAGACCTGGCCACTCCTCTGTCTGTCCCGTCCTGGACCTAAGTTGCCATTCCTTCAGGCTGGTAGGGATATGGCGAGAGGATGGAGTGGGGAGGTCTCTGGTGGCTGATAGACACTCCAGTGGTATGGGGCTGTGGCACACTGAAGAGTTTGCCCCCCCCTAGTCTCCCAGCGCTGGGCTCACCTGCTGGCCACTCATGCCTGCCATGCCTCAGCATTGGCATGGAGGGGGTGCTGCTTCCTGAACCCAGGGTCCTTGAACACAGAGACTATCTGGTGGCTGTTAGGGGGTGGGGGACTTCCTGAAGGACGACAGAATGAGATCTTACTTGGTTTTTATTTACGAACCTGTTATAGTAGACACTCTCAGAGAGGAAGGTATTTGGGGACAGAAATGGAGTGGAGGGACAGGATGGAAACACGTAGGGATGGTCATGCTGGCTACAGCGTGCATTTGCCTTATGGTTTGAACAGCTATGGTCTTTGGCCTATTGTAAATTGGCTGACACTTGGCTGCTTGTCCCGGGAGCGCAGTCCTAGCTGGACTTTCTATAGATGTGTGTGCCACCTTAGGGCGCAGCTCCTCATGCAAGGACCCCTGGGCAACAGCATCCCTGGGCAGCTTGGTTTAGCACACTTGTTCCCTGCATTCTACATACAGTTTACTCTGTAACGTCCAGTGACCTGGTTGCTGAGTCCTCCTGTGCCACCAGTCCCTCTGTTCAGCTGCTCTCCTCCAGTGCTGTCCTCCATCGCCGTCTTCCACCACCTTCCTCCGCCGCCCTCCTCCACTGCCGTCCTCTACCTCTGTCCTCCACTGCAGTCCTCCATCGCTGTCTCCACCGTCGTCCTCCACCACTGTCCTCCACCACCATCTTCCACCGCCGTCCTCCACCACCATTCTCCATCGCTGTCTCCACTGCCGTCCTCCACCGCCGTCCACCACCCTCCTCCACCGTCGTCCTCCACCACCCTCCTCCACTACTCACCAGCAGAACTCTACTTTTCTTCTTTGATGTCTGCTTTTTGTTTTCATTCTCTCTTTGGTTCCTGGAGAGAATTTGTGATGATCTGGCTGTCTAGTGGTGGCTATCAGTGGAGGCTAAAAGGGAGAGATGATACCATGTTTGTTAAACAAACAAACAAACAAATCCCTGCCCTTCCAGGGAGTGTGAGATCCTCTTCACACCCCGCTGTTTTCTTGTTTGTCCTCTGCCTCCGTGGAGGCAGATGGAGGACCAGGCTGGATGGACCTTTCTTCCCACTCCATGAGTTTGGCTGAGGACCATTTGGAAGGTTGCCTTCTCCAGATAGGCACCAAGGTGTCTGTGGCAGAGGTCGTCTCCAGCAGGCCTAGCCAGACCTTAGACTCCTTAGAATCGCTCCTTGGTTTTGTTTGTTTTTGAGACATATTTTTCATGTAAGCCAGGCTGGCCTTTAACTCACTGTGTAGCCGAGGGTGATCTCGAATTTGACATCCTCCTGTCTCCATCTCCTGAGTGCTGGCCACCACTCCCAGTGTTACTTAGATCTGAGGACTGAATCCAGGACTAGGAAGCACTCTGCCTATGGACCTATGCCCCCCCAAACCCAGGGGAGCTTCTGGAATCCCCAATTCTTAGCCCTTGTTACAAACCTATTATGTCGTGGTGTTTGCAGTAAGACCCTAGATTCAGCGTTTCTTAAAGGAACTGTAGGAGGCGCTGACGTTCAGCTCAAGAGCAGGCATACATGTCTGATGACCAGCTAGTCAGATGTCCCCATTAGCAAATGCCACTCAAGCATCAAGGCCCTTCCAGTCAGCAAATGGGAGACTGACAGGTGGGGGGGGCAAATAGCAGGAACCTGGCGATTGGGCTCTGCCAGTGCTGGGACCCCCACAGTATGTCATGCCAACGACAGTCTGTGGATTCAGGTCAGGGAAAGGGCTTCAAACATCAGCCCAGCAGGCACCATCAAGACCACAGCTCAATGCAAGTTACCTTCTGGCATCTCAGAGCAAGGAGAACCAGGTGCCGAGTAGGGTCTCAGCAGCCTTAGGCCCAGAACAGCCATGATGATGGTGGGCTTTGCCCAAGAATTTATCCCAGTACCAGTCCTTAGTAGAGGCCTTGTTTAGCCAGCGCTGGCAGTAGTTGTGTCTCACTAGGAGTCACCTGGCTGGGCCAGGACTTTGGCCATTTATGTGCCCATTCCTGGAACGTTCTCCTATATAACCCATAGCTGGTTTGGGTGCCTGTAGGGTCTTGGACTGAAGGACAGGAGTTGGCTGTCCTCCGGGTGTTCCCAGGCATGTTTTATGCTAGCAGATGAAGTATAAACAGTCGGAGTAGATTCCTGGGCTGACTGCCGCGTGGCGGAGATGGGTTAGCTGTCTTTTTGGTTCTCTGCCAGGTGCATACACTGTCTCCATTCCTGCTGAATCCACACATTTCTTGTGGGCGTCCTGGTCTTCATCGTGTCCTCGGAGGCTGCCGTGACCTGCCCATGCTGCCTGCACAGGGCTTCCCACTCCTGCCCTTGCTGTGGCATCAGAAGTCCTGTGCAGAGGAGGCAAGGCATGCCTGCTGCAAGTTTGGGAAGCTCACAGCTGTCACAAGGACCCACACAACATGGAGGAGGAATGTGACTTGCTGGGATGGTTCATCCCTTATTCAACTAATACCCATTCCTGCCTCACACTAGTCTTACCAAAGCCCCGAGGGTGGTGGCCAGGATTGACAGCATTCTGGGTCTCTCTGTAGTACCACTGAGAACTCAGATACCCTGTCCCAAAGCCTTCAAAAGCTGAGTGGGTGCTGGTTTGAGTTTCCATGTCCTCCAACATCCACGTGATGAAATTTAGACCTCAAGGTAGTGACTTAAGAAGGTAGGCTCTGGAGAGGTGAATAAGTCACAGATTGTCCCCACAAGGAGGGCAGAGAGGTGAGGAGAGCACCTTGGTGCCTTGGGCTCTTCCGTCTCTCCTGCACCGTGAGCACAAGATGGCAGAGCACCTGGCTGAGGCTCTCTAGACTGCTCTTGTACAGCTCAGATCTCCCTGCAGCCTCGTCCCTCTACCCTCCAAAGTGCCACCAAAGAGAGGAATGGGGCAAAGGACTGACTGGGGAGGATTTCTGACTTTCGTCCAAGGGGACTTGCTGCAGCTGGATATGATTAGAGTGTGTCTCCCGGGGGAGGGGGGTACTAGGTCACCGGTGTGCTGATGTTGTGTTGGTGTGCTCTTGAAGAGACAAGGCCTTAGGCCTTTGAGGTGTCTCAGCAGGTAAAGATGTGTGCCCTAGGCGTGATGGCCTGAGTTTGATCACTAGGACCCACATGGCAGAAGGAGGAAAACTCTCATCCCCAAAACTCTGCCTTATAGCGTCCAGACGTAAGGGCATCATGGCAGCCACGAAGAGACTCGACAGGGTCCTCTGTCTTACAGCTGTGCTGAACGTCTAGGAGGAAGATCCTCAATCTGCCAGCTGTGATACAGAAACAGCTCTTTCAGACAGTCTAGACCACCCGTTACGCAAATCCTAAGATTGCATGTTGCCTTGACATGCAGGAAAAGGCCACATAGGCCGCAGAACATTAGGCAAGATAGACTGTGAGTTGTGACATGTGATTGCTACATGTTGCGAAATCAAAGCCACCTCTGCCTTTTTGATGCAAGCGTGGGTACACAGCCTCGATGGGGAAGTCCCTTCTGTGCAGCGGTCTTAACAGGGCTGTTTCCTAGCCACACAGTGATGTAGCAATCCCCCTGCCACCACCCACCGAGACTCTCACTGTGTAGCCCTGGCTGTCCTGGCACTCACTCCATAGACCAGGCTGGCCTTGAGCTTCCCAAGTGCTAAGATTAAAGGTGTGCACACGCCACCACTTGGCTATGTGTGTGTGTGTCTTTTAAGATTGAGTCTCATGTAGCCAAGGGTGGCCCTGAACTCACTCTGTAGCTTAGGCTGGCCTTCAGGAGATACGGATCCTCCTGCCTCCACTTTCCCAGCACTCCCACATCACTTCCTCTGCATCCTGTTGTCTGCAGTAAACCACAGGGCCAGGCCATGCAGGAGCCATAGATGCCCGCCTCCTGCTGGGAGGCACAGCAGGCCCTGTGGTTGGGACACCTGCATCTTAAGTCTGCTGCGGACTTCCTGTTTCTTGCTTCCTGCAGGGACGCTAGCTTCTCAGACATGAGGGGGCTCCAAGACCTAGATGTGCAAACACTTCATGGTGCCCCTCCCCCTGCTTTGTCCTTCCTCAGGCCCCATTTATTCCCTGACCACTGTCAGTACCCACAAGCTCTGTGTGAGTCTCAGTAATGCCCAAAGCACCATGCTCTGGTGTCGGTCCTGAGGCTTCTTATGTCGTGGTCCTCCCGCCCGGCCCGCCTGCCTTCTCCTTCTTGCTATGTGTAACCCACCCGGTTCTGAAGGCTGACTCCCCTGTCTTCCCCCACTCCTCCTCTGGCACTCAGCCCTCTACTGTTTCCACTGGCTTTCAGTTTGATGTTTTTGCTTCCTGTGCGAGTCTTTGCAACTTGCCTGGGAGCCTCAATCTGGTGAGCTCCACTGCCGGGCTGAAGAGCACAGGGCAGTTTGTCAGGCAAAGCTGGAGCAGTGGTGACAGGGACTGGAGTTGATGTGGGCGGCACTCGGGATATACTGAGCCACGCTCCTGTGGAAAAGCAGAGAAGGAATCTCAGCCTCCCAGAGGCTACGGCTTCATCATGGTGTGTGCTCACGGAAGAGGAAGGGAGTCGCGGTGAGCTAGGCGCTGCCACAAGGCCAGTCACGTGTCCCAGCACACACTTGGATTCAGAGTGTAGAGTTCTGCACACCAGAAGGAAAACCGGAGTCTCCGTGGCTTCGTGACATTTTATGTTTATTTTTGTGCGTACACATGGATACATGTGTGTGTCCTTGCCCACAGAGAGATCAGAGGACAGCTTACAGTAACCCCTTCTCTCCTCCCATCATGGGGGTCCCAGACATCAAATGCAGGTCATCAGGCTTAGCAGCGCATGCCTATGCCCATCGAGCCACCCCATTGGTCTGTTGTACTTCTGACACCAAGTGTCACTTAGTTCAGGCTGGCTTCAAACTCTGTGTAGCGAGGAGGACTTTAGGCTTCAGATCCCCTTCCCTCTACCTCCCATGTGGTGGGATGCCAGTCGTGTTCCTCAGTGGATGGGGTGCTGATGAGCAGGCCAGCGAGCGGAGCGTTGTGAGCACCAGGTAAGCACTGCCAATGGCGCTCTCCCCAGCCCTAAGAACTGCCCTCTCAGGAAGGACTCTGACAAGCCTGCCTTCCAGCGTGTCTTTATACACTGGTGCTTGAAGTGGCCACCTTGCCAGCTCCCAGCCTCACATGATGGGTACATGTTCACCAACATACTGGGTTAGTTAAGGAAGGAAGGGTTTATCTGGGCTCTCACTTGTGGGAGGACACAGAGGCAGGAGCATGTGACAGCCGGTCACACTGCATCTGCAGGCGGGAAGCAGAGGCGCATGCAGTGCTCAGCTCGCTTTTTTCAGTGCAAGACCCCAGCCCAGGGGCTGGTGCCATCCGTACCCCAGTCTAGGGGATGGGGCCACCCTCACTCAAGGTGGGTCTTCTCTTTTTAGTGAGACTTCTCCAAGTCTGATCTTATCCCAAAGCCTCTCCAGGTCACGCTAGCCGACATAGCTGCGTTTCCATAGGCTTGAGCCCAGTGATGCTGACCATGAAGACTGGGTACCACAGCACCTCGGCAAGGCCCTCAGAGAACTGGACGGGAGTCAGAGACTGAGCTCGGCTGCTTGCGTGTGACCCACACTGGATGTGGAGCCTCTCCAAGAACTCCCTTCCAGGGGTGGGGGGGTGTAGGGAGTGTCCACACACCTCCCTGGAAGGTCATTGGAAGATTATTAGTTCTGGTTCATTGTAAGTCAACGTGACAAAGCTGGAGTCATTTGTAGCAGGGCCCCGGCCTTAGCACAATGGATGCCATGATGGAAGTACCATTCGGGCAGTAAGACTCAGCGTATAGACAGCACCACCAGCAAAGGCCTAATCCACCAAAGCCCATGGTTCCAGGGAAGCCTCTGAATGTTCTAACCTTGCCTTTTAACTCCTGTAGTTCCACTTCTGGCTAACTGCTCTTGTTAACGGAAGAAGTATGTCAACCCAGGATGTGGTTTTGTGCTTAAAAGCTCACCCTGAGAGAGGCTCAGGGTGACACTGGGATCCCAAACACCCAGTGTAGTCACCAGCCAGCTAATGAAGACTTTCTATTGTAGTGGTTCTCAGCCTTCCTAACGTTGTGACCCTTTATTTATTTATTTATTTATTTATTTTTAGTTTTTTTGGTTTTTCGAGACAGGGTTTTTCTGTGGTTTTGGAGCCTGTCCTGGAACTAGCTCTTGTAGACCAGGCTGGTCTCAAACTCACAGAGATCTGCCTGCCTCTGCCTCCCAAGTGCTGGGATTAAAGGCGTGCGCCACCACCGCCCGGCCGCTGTGACCCTTTGACACAGTTCCTCATGTGGTGGTGACCCCAACCGTAGAATTATCTTCATTGCTACTTCAGAGCTGTGATTTTGCTACTGTTATGAATCGTAATGTAAATATCTGATATGCGGAATATCTGATATGTGAGCCCTGTGAAGGAGTTATTCCAGTCCTAAAGGGGTCGTGACCCACAGGTTGAGAGCCACTGTTCAAACCCATATCTGAGACGTCTTTTCTGGTGGTTATCCCACAATGTATTGGGAAGAGGTTTTCTCAGTTGAGAAAATGTGTCCATAAGATTAGGCTACAGGCAAATTTGTTGAGCATTTTCTAGATAAATGATTGATGTGGGAGGGGCCCAGGCCATTGTGGGCGGTGCCACTTTCTGGATGAAATGAAAAAGCAGGTTGGGCAAAGTCACAAGAAGCGAACCAGTAAGCAGCACTCCTCTATGACCATGGCTTCAGTTCCTGCCTCCAGGTTCCTGTCTCCAGGCTCCTGCCTTGAGTCTTCTTGCCCTGGTTTCCCTGCAGATAATGACTTGAGAGTCCTAAGCTGAAGCCAACCCTGACCTCTGTCTTTGTTAGAGTTTCTATGGCCGCAATAAAACACCATAACCAAAAGCCACTTGCTCAGCCTACCTTCTGAAGACCAGAGAGGGAAGCCCGCTGTGCTAGGCAAGCACAGCTGCCTGCCTTCTCAACCAGCAGCTTTTGATTTTAACAGGACGTTCTCATCAGTTAACAAAAACCACCCAGAACAATGAGCCTTTGGGAGCAGGGAAACACACAGCTCCTGCCCAGAAGGGATTGTGGAAGGCAGAAGGGTGGGAGAACTGGAGACAGAGACAAAAGATTTCATAAAAGCCAGCTCTCTGCCACCCGGGAAGCTCAGCTAGGAGGAGGAGGTTCTGTGTTAACTGGGTGGAGGCAGAGAAGGAGGCCCCTGAGTCCCTTAAACCTAATGGTGTGGACAAGCCGGGGGGAGGGGCGGGGGGTCATTCATCTTACTGCAATTAGCGAGTCTCAGCAACGGTGCTGGTGCATAGAGCTGAGCTGCAGAGCGGAGAACGCAGGAAAAGCAGGAACACCGAGAGCGGCTCCCATGAGGCCCTTTGAGGTCACCGAGCAATCCATGAGGTGGAGGCGGGCTCATCACAGACGGCCCGGCTACTCTGTATAGATGCTCAGTCTCTCCTACGAGGTGAGAACCTTCTCCATACCCTGGGTCTTTGCAGCTGTCAGTCATTCCTCAGTCCCATACACTGGTGTGATGGTTATTGTTGGTTGTCAACTTGATGACGACATCTGGAATTAACTAAAACCCAAGTGCCTAGGTAGATCTGTGAGGAACTTTTTTTTTTTTGGTGAGGAACTTTTTTAATTAAATCATTTGAAGCGTGAAGATCCATTTCTTATTTGCAACTTTCTTTTCATGTGTTGTGTCTTTCACATCATCCTCATGCTCCCACCCCATAATAAAACAAATAAAATTTAAGAGAAAAAGGGAGGGGAAGAAGGGGGAGATCTCGTCATGGAAGCTGTAGTGAGACACAGTGAGTCACACAGTGAACCCCTTTATCCACACGTCTTTACATGCAGGTGTTCTTCGCAAAGAATCATTGGTCTGGTTTGAAGCCTCTGGTCTCTACTACACCATCAATGCTGGGCCCTCACTGGGACTCTCTATGGACATCCTGTTGCTGCCCTGTGTGGTGGAGATCCTGCAGTCCTGGGTCCACAGGACAACCACTCTGCCCCTCCCCCCACTTCAGCAGATCATAGATGGGGTTGATGTTGGGGCAGGCCAACACATAACCCTGGTTCTGGGCCTGGGTAGTTGCAGGGTTGGTCAGCCCGTCAGCTCTTCCCTGTCATCACCACCAGGGGGAGCTCTCCAGCATTGCCCTGGCTAGTTACCCCTTGCAGCGATGAGCAAGGGGCAAGGCCAGTTCTTCTGCTTTCTATCCTCAGGATCTGTTCTTCCACGTCTACACCTTCAGGGTCGGCTCTACTGTGTCGCCCAGGTGAGGTGTGAGGGCCACTCTCCCAAGTGCAGCAGCTGATGAGGGGCAGGGACAGCTTTCTCCTGCTCTTATGACCTCGGGGGCAGCTCTCCCACCTGCCTCAGGCATTGATGGGCACAGCCTGGGGCGGGCATCTCTCCCCCACCCATATTGCCAGAGCAGATGAATGATGAACAAACAGCTTTGTTCATCAGCCAATAAAGCAACACATGTATAGAAGGACATCCCACATCATCCCAGATGAAGGGGCCTTGCCCTTTTAGAAAGACACACTCTTCCACAGCTCCTCTAGTTGAGGAACTGGTGTGGTGAGGTCTGGGAGGAACCGGTCTCATAAGGAGGCTGTCAATGAGGCAAGCTGTGCTGGAGTGAGCCGTGAGATTGGCCTGTGGCATGGCCCCCTTTCAGCAATCCCAGAATTAGTCATGTGACTTGGGCTGGAGTCCACAGGGCCCAGCAGGACCTTCTCTGGGAGGCCTTCAGGCCTCACCCAAACTCTCTCCCCTTAGAGACACATTGTCTTCAGGGCTAGGTGACAGGCATTCTGAGCTCTGAGGTCCCTCAGAGTCACTGAGGATGAGTTCAGCAGCATGATGGATAGCTTTTGTCTCAAACCCAATTACTAATTTACTTTATTATCAGCTTTCCACCCAAGGAGTCAGAACTCAACTCTGTGGGGCCCTGACTGGACCAGAATGTCCCCACTTGCCTCTACTTAGACTCTGGGAAATAGGATAATAGCAAATTCGAGAGGCTAGTGTGTAACAACAGGAGTCTGAACTTGGGGGCCAGGAAGGGTTGTTCCCAGGGAACTGGTCAGAGGGTGTCCCTCCTAGGGCATAGTTTGCTCACAGTAGGGTTAGCATAGCACCTTCAGGTCCATGGAAAACCCTTCACACTGGGCACATGGGGACAAAAGGGCTGCCAGCAAAAGGGCAAAAATGGTTGGAGTGTTGACCTGGTGCAAGACAGTGATTTCTATAGTTAGAGGATCCTGAGAAATTCCTGTCACATTTTCCGTAGGCCAGTACTTGCTCCCCAAACTCCCCATCCTATTGGTTCATGAGTCAAAGCCATATCTATTGGACGTTCTGGGGTTGACATTGCCCCTTGTCTTAGTTAGGGCTTCAATGTGAAGAGACACCTTGGCCACGGCAACTCTTATAAAGGAAAACCTTCAATGGGGTGGCTTACAGTTTCAGAGGTTCAGTCCATTATCACCATGGTGGGACATGGCAGCGTGCAGATAGGTATGGTGCTGGAAAAAGAGCTGAGAGTTCTAGATCTTGATCCACAGGCTATAGGAAGTGAAACTGAACAACTAGGCAGAGCCTGAGCATAGACCTCAAAGCCCGCCCCCACAGTGGCACACTTCCTCCAACAAGGCCACACCTCCTAATAGTGCCACTCCACTCCCTATGGGGGCCATTTTCTTTTAAGCCACCACCCTCCTGCTCTGATCTTGGGCCATCACATAGCCGACTGAGTGCACTTCATGGTGAAGTGGCCCATGGAATGGTTGCTTCTTACCATCATGAAGTTTTGAGGGCAGTGGGCCCCTTCTTGGCCCAGGTGTTCCCAACTGAGAGACTACAGTTCCAGAAACTCTACTGCCACCAAAAGTCAACCTGAGACAGTGGTTCTGAGTCCCTCGTCTGCCAAGATGTGGACACTCATGAGTGTAAGCAAAGCAGAAGTAAGCTTCATTGGGAGACGGTCCCCAAAGTGGGAGGGCTTCCCAAGAGATGAATTAACAGTGCCAGGGGATTTATTGGACCATGACAGAAACTGGACAGAGATGGAGGAGCTTTGTTGAGATTGGATGTCTCCCTGGCCCAACCAGGCAGGGGACCATGTTTTGTCCATGATGCCCACCCAGCTATGGTGGTCCATTCCTGAATCCTGCTTTGAAAGTTGCCAACCTTCACTTGGCCTCGTAGGCGTCTTGCTAGCTGACTACACTCTCTCGTCCTTCTGGCTACGGGATAGTGTATAGCTGCACTGGAACACCCATCTCCACCACCAAGAAGTAGCTGCAGGTTTTCTTGGTTGCCTCATACTAAAAAACAAAAACCAAACCTTTTTAGATTCCTTTATTTTGTGTGAGTGCTTAGCGTGCATCCATGCCTGCATGTACACCATGTGCATGGCTAGCCCCCACGCTAGTCAGAAGAGGGTTTCAAACCCCCTGGAACTGCAATGGCAGATGGTTTTGAGCCATAATGTAGGTGCTGGGAACCGAACCCTGGGTCCTCTACAGATTTCTTGAAATAGGTGGAGGCTTGTTAGCAGCCATTGTTTAATCTGCTATAATTAGTTGCGTTACAGGTGGGGGTTTGTTATCAGCTACAGTTTAATCTCTTATAATTAGTTGCGTTTGAAGCAGGAAGATACAAAAAGGTAACAGAGCCCTGCTTATACTCCCGGCGTGGGCGTGTCTCATGGAAGCCAGCCAGCCAGTGCCTTGCTTATGATCCCAGAGTGGGCGTGTCTCATGGAAGCCAGCCAGTCAATGTCTTGCTTGCACTCCTGAGGTGGGCGTGTCTCATGGAAGCTAGCCAGTCAGTGCGCTGCTTACACTCCTGGGGTAGACAAGTCTTCTGGAAACCAGGTGCAGCAGACACTGGTCTTGCCTCTTAGAGCTCCGACTCCCCTCAGGACAGCTGCAAGCCCTCAGTCTGTTTTCATCCTAACACCTGTGAGCTCTTTTCCCTCACTGCCTATAGTGAGCCAGCTCCCGCTTCAACCCATGCAATAGTTTTGAAAGCTTTGCTTCTGCCTGTCTAACCGTATTAGTTCTGGAAGCTTCTCAGGTGCCTCTCAAAGATAGAGGATTTTTTTTTTAAAGACAGGGTTTCTCTGTGTAACAGCCCTGGCTGTCCTAGAACTCACTTTGTAAACCAAACTAGCCTCAAATTCACAGATATCTGCCTGCCTCTGCCTCCCAAGTGCTGGAATTAAAGGTGTGCGCTACCACATCCAGCTAAGGATAGAGTTTTTGATCTGAGTTCTATCTCCAGCAAATCAACGAAAGTTACAAAATATCTTCTATTTGATGAAAACAGATTGCAGGTACCATGGTACTTGGACCAAACACTGCCTACTCCCTTCCCTGTCAAGGAGAGAAAGTTCTTGCAATGGGGGTTGGAGAGACTGTCTCAATGTGTGTATGCACAGAGAGGCCAGAGGTCATCGTGAGATGTCTTCTTTGGTGGCTCTCCATCTTATCTTTTGAGTTAGGGCTCTCGCTCAGCCTGGAGCATATTGATTCTAGACGGACTGAGCCCCAGAACCCTCCTGTCCCTACCTCCACGACATTGGGATGACAAATACTTGTCACCGTGCCTGGCTCTTTACATGCCTGTGCAGCAAGCACTTAACCTGCTGAGCCATCTCCTGGTCCCATGTGGCTTTGGGACCTGGACGCCTTGGGATAACAGGATTTGGACGGAAGCTGGTCTGGCTGAAAGTTTTGTCCCTTAGCTGCTCCTTGAGTCTGAGATGTACGTGCAAGGAATGACTGTCTGGAGGCTAGCGAGTTTGGGGCCGTGCCACAGGCCAATCTCACGGCTCACTCCAGCACAGCTTGCCTCATTGACAACCTCCTTATGAGACCGGTTCCTCCCAGACCTCACCACACCAGTTCCTCAACTAGAGGAGCTGTGGAAGAGTGTGTCTTTCTTAAAGGGCAAATTATTTGAGCTGAAAGAATAAAGGTCTTAATAAAAGTAGATGTACATGCCATCTAGTAGGCATTTTACAGAGTAAAACTGGACCTGGGCTCAGAGCCCAGACTCCTCCTGCTTCTGTGAACAGTGGGCTAGTCATCTGCTGCACTCCCTCTGCCTACTTAGGTAGCCAGGAGAAGGTTCTAGAAGTCTCTGGTACCTTGACACTCCATAGTTCTGTGGCAGTTGGAGCCTCTCAAGGACCAGAAGCCATTTCCTTTCATTGCTGGGAAAAGGCTCTCTGTCTCTTGACTGAAGCACATACTCGCGTGGATCTGGTGAGCAGTCCTAAGCCACATTAGGGTGTGGAGGAGCTGAGGGGCCTTGGCACATAGGGTAGAAGCCCGGGTCCTGGCTGGCAGCGGACTTATCACTCACCAAGTGCTGTCCCTGCTATCTGCTTGGAGCTGGCCGTCATGGCCCCACTCCTTCCTCGCTCAGGCTTACTGGTATGCCCTCCCTGTAGCTGCCCTTGAGCCAGCCCAGCCTCAATCCTGCCAGCTATCCCTCATGAATAGTCTGAGGGGCTGGTGGGCCTGAGAAGTACTTCGTGGGACAGTGTTATAAACTGTCACCTCGTGGCCATCACCCCAGGAAATGACACTGCGGATTTGAAATGAGACCAGTTGTGAAACCCCAAATCCACAAAACCGGTAAACCAGGGGCGGTCCCGTCAACCTCAGTCGTAACATCAGCTTGACAAGGAGGGCCCCCTTAAACACTCCCACTCCAGCACCTAGGCTTTAAATGACATGGTGCTGGGAGGGGGGGGGGAGGGAACGGGCGGCTCAGCCAGCAGCAGCACCAAGCAAGCCCTTGCATGGCTCGCTGATGTCGCTGCGTGGCTCCCCCTATGGGGTGGAGAGGCAACTGTCATTCCCCTTGTTCACAGAAGGGCCCAAACCAGACAGGTTTGGCTCGCGGACCACTCTCTTCCCTGGCTCTCCTCCTCCTCTCTCTTGACCTTGCCTCCTGTCACCGAGAAGCCTTGGGCACTTAGGAAAGCCCTGGGTCACTGAAACTGCACAGCACCACCTCACTCAGATGTGGCTCTGAGGACCTGTATGCCGTAACACCTCAGAAGCCTCCAACCTTGGCTTTGCCCAAGTCAAAGGCTGGGACCCGATGGCTTCCGATGTGGCCTGCAAACACTGACACTGACAATGGCTGGTTCTAGAACGGACTGAAACACAGAGCCCTAGAGGAGTTAGTTGAGCAGCCCAAGTTTGTATGTGTGTGTGTTGTGTGTGCGTGTACATGGAGGTCAGAGGTCACTCTTGGGTATCCTTCCTCAGTTTCTTTTCGAACTTTCCCTCATCCCTGTCCCCTTTCGCCTTGCCCACCCCACCCCCACGCTGATGTGGCCACTTCTCTCTCCCCGCCTCCATGTCCCCCTCTGTCTTTTCCAGTTTATTTAATCTTATGGTCACGATAACACAAGTATACACCTTTGACCTGCTGACCCCGCGCACCAGGAACAGGGGCCCCTCCCTTGTCAACAGCCGAGCCAACAGATAAAAACAAAGGCCAGTGAGTCCCCTTCCACTGGCGTGGCTAACAGGGATTCTGTGGGGTTTCTGGGAGCTCAGAAAGCAGCCGACACCCGCCTGTTTTCAGCAGACTGTACCATAAGGAAAGGGGACAATGACCATCATGCCGGATGTCAGAGTCGAGTATCTGGAGGCGGTGTCTTTCATCATCCTCAAGTACAAGGCAGACAAGTGGGGCAAACTGATCGGAGCCGAGGAGAACATGGCCCTGCTCGCGGAGTTCTTTGACAAAACTGATGCGTCTGTATTGGTGTTGACACTCAATGCTGCGGGCATGATCGTCCCCTGCTTGGGCTTCCCAGAGTCCCTCAAGTCCAAGGGTGTTTACTTTATCAAGACAAAGCCAGAGAACATCACCAAGGACAACTATAAGACCAGCCTCCTCTACGGGGACATCAGCCCCACACCCGTGGACCAGCTGATCGCTGTTGTGGAAGAGGTACGCGTGCCTAGACTGGCAGGGTGGGGCCGGAGCACCGAGGCTTTGGGAGGACTCGGAGTGAGGGGCCCAAGTCCTCATTGCTCTTGCAGTGTGCAAGCCCAGTGGCCTCACCTGAGAGCCGGCTGGAAATGCAGACAGACCTGCTCCAAGCGATGTGGCAGGAGCCCCAGCTAGCTCCACGACCATTCCTATTTCCCTATCCCTCTATGCCACTGTCATGCCCTGGTACCTGCCCTCAGCAGATTCAATGGGGTGGAGGATAGCTTCTGGTGGGCCACACCAGTAGGCTGGGTGACTTAGCACTCCCAGTCGTAATAGAACAGAAGGACCCGGGACCCTGCCTGTGCTTCATCAAAGAGAAACATGAAGCCAGAAGGCTGGCTGGTGAGCAGGGCCTGGACGTCGAGAGTGGGAAGCCTCAGTGAGAAGGCCGCCATCAACTCAGCGGCCATCTGTAGTTCCAGATGCTCTTGAAGCTGGGAGCCCAAGGTCAGGGCCCAGCTGGCCCTCTCCTACCGCAGCCCTGACCTTGGCTGGTAGATGACCATCTCTTCCTGCTCCCTTTGGGATGAATTTTTTGTCCTTATCTCTTTCTATGAGAACTCAAGTCCTACGAGGTTGGGGCTCAGCCTACTGGTCTAACTGACCTCATTGCCTCTTTAAAGGCCATATTAGCCCGGGCAGAGATGGCTCAGTGGGCACAGGGCTTGCTGCACAAACATGAGGGCACACGTTCCCATCTCCAGCACCACATAAAAGTTAGTGGTTCTGCAATCAAAACCCCGGGAGGTAGAGACAAGAGGATCCATTGGCATGTTGGCCAGCCAGTCCAGATGGCAAATGTTCCAGGTTCAGTGAGAGACTTTGCTTCAAAGAAGAAGATGATAGGCTGAAGAGATGGCTCGGAGGTTAAGAGCACCGACTGCTCTTCCAGAGGTCCTGAGTTCAACTCCCAGCAACCACATGGTGGCTCACAACCATCTGTAATGAAATCTGGTGCCCTCTTTGGTGTCTAGGCAAACATGCAGGTAGAACACTTTATATATAATAAATAAATCTTTTAAAAAAAAGATGGAAAACACACTGGCCTGTGTGACCTCTACATGGTCACATACCTCTGCATGGATTCATGTATGGGTTCATGTGTGTGTGTCACACACATACACACGACTGTTTCCAGCTGCATCCACATAGTAAGATACAGGAGGTAGGACTGTGTGTGTGTGTGTGTGTGTGTGTGTGTGTGTGTGTGCCTAGAGATATAACTCAGCCTTTCTCAGCCCTCACCCTAAACTTCCTGCAAGGTATGTAGCATAAATGTGTTATGGGGCGAGGTGTGGTGATGGTTCAGATGCTCAAAGACAGGTAGCTGGGCCATTACTGCTCCAAGAACTCCAGCTGCCCCATCTCCAGGAGAAAGCTCCGGGCACAAAGGTCTTCCAAATCCTCCAGAAGAGCAGAGTCAGGTAGAGTCACTGTCATGTCCCTTTCAGGTGCTCTATTCTCTGCTAAACCAGAGCGAGAACATGGATGGCTGGCCCCGGGTGGTCTCAGAAGATATTGTCAAGCAAGTTCACAGGCTGAAGAACGAAATGTTTGTGATGGGAGGCAAGATCAAGGGGAAAACTCTGCTGCCCATCCCAGAGCACCTGGGCAGCCTGGACGGCACGCTAGAATCCATGGAGAGGTAGGCGGCAGCCGGAGGGGGACCATGAACTTCAGACGTAACTGCAGGTGGAAGGCCTTGGCTTTCGTGGGACGCTCAAGTGTGGGATAGCACCAAGTCTGTAGGAGAGGGCACCAGACACTGGAGCCCCTGGGAATCCCTATCCAACCATCCTGCAGTGTCTACACCCAGGAGGGGGACCCACCTACATGTAGTCGCCTCCCCATTTACACACAAGGGTAGTCCCGACGAGGCTCCAAGGGTAGCCTCGTACGCTGGCTTTGAGACCCCATGCTGAAGGGCAGCGGAGGGAGTAGGAGGGATGTTGGACAGGAAGGCATAAGTCAAGGTGTAGAGATGGTGGCAGCCAGAGGTCAAGGGACTCTTGAGGCACCCTGGTATATGAAACAATTGAAAAACAAAAGTTACCTGCGTGAACTTGTCCACAAACAACCATTGGACAATGACTTCTAAGTTCCATCCTGACTGGTCCTTCAGGGATTGTACATTAAGCCCCCAGTACAGGCCATGTTGTATGGTGTTTATCTGGGTGTCTCTGGCTCCTTGGGCATCTCTGAAAGTGCGCGTTCCTCTTTGCTCTGGGCATTGTTCCCTGGGGAGGGGAAAGTCTTCAGCCTCCCTTAGGTAGTTGGATTATGCCAAGGACATGAGAGCAGACACCAGCTAGTGCTGGTGGCGGTGACAATGGCGGTGGCAATGGCGATGGCGGTGGGTTGTGGCAGTGCCTGTAGCTTGGAGCTTTTTTTGTCTACGGACTGCTGGTGGAGGACAGGTGGGTTTCCTCCGCAATAGCACAGAGTTGGAGGCAATCCATGTGTGTGTGGCCGCAAGAGCATCATCCTGACCTTGCACTTGGCAGGATCCCCTCCTCCCTGGACAACTCGCTCCTGCATTCCATCGAAACCATCATCATTGATTGGTCCCATCAAATCCGGGATGTGCTGAGCAAGGACTCGGCTCAGGCCCTGCTGGATGGCCTGCACCCGCTGCCCCGTGTGGAATTTGAATTCTGGGACGCCCGGCTCATGAACCTGCAATGCATCCACGAGCAGGTAGGGCCTCCTTCCACCCAGAACTTGACTTCTTACTGGGCCACTTGGGCGGCGGGTAGCTCGGTATTGCCCTTCCAGGGACCCCAAGATACATTCCTGGTACATTTCTCAGTCTTGGCAGTCCCAAGTCAGTCTGCTCTCGCTGGAGGGTTGGACTGAGAGGCTGTGGCTTCTTTTGTCCCCAGCTAAACAGACCCAAGGTGAACAAGATAGTTGAGATTCTAGAAAAAGCCAAAAGCTGCTATTGGCCAGCCTTACAAAATGTCTACATGAATGTCACCCAAGGTGAGCCAGACGCCATCCGTGAAGCCCCTGGACCTATGGGGGGGGGGAGGTTTCAGCCCACTCCTGGGAAGGATGCTGAAACCTCTACTGCTGCCCATATTCACCAAGTCCCTTCAGTACTGACTGCTGTGTCCCTTCAAACTCAGGGCTGAAAGAAGCCAATGACATCGTCCTCTATCTGAAGCCCCTGCGCATCCTGTTAGAGGAGATGGAACAAGCTGACTTCACAGTGGTGTGTTGACAAGGAAGAGCCAACTGGGGTGGGTGGGAGAGGCAGGCCCATGGCATCGTAGAGCCCTCAGAACCAATGTAGAGCCCTCGGCAGCATTGTAGAGCCCTCAGCAGCCGACTGGTACACAGTCCCCTTGGGAGTCCTCTGCAGCAATCTGGGCTGTCTCTCTCAGCTCCCCAGCTTCATCGTCAAGGTGCTGAGCACCATCTGCTTCATCTGGGCCACGTCGGAGCACTACAACACACCTTCCAGGGTCATCGTCATCCTTCGGGAGTTCTGCAATCAAATCATCGAGATGGTGACCACCTTCCCCAGCCTGGTCTTCCCCCACCCTCTGTTCTTCTTTGGCCTAGGCATTCTCAGGCTCCAAGCCGAGGCCAAGCCTGGGGTGGCTCTCAAGCGTCTTTCCCAGGGTGCCTTGCTAGCCAGTCGCCAGCACCAGCTGAAGGCTGGAACCCAGGCCACCAAAGCATATTAAAATCACGCTTGTAACCTAGCCATAGGATCAGGAGAACACCATGTGTCTTCCACGCCTGGTGATCCCTGATCTGCTGTGGGCAAAAATCCCTTTTTGCTGTCATCTTGACACGAAACTAGCCCTGGGGATAGGGACTGGTCCTCTTCCAGTACCCACTGTGCCAGGATGCCACCTGGGGACTCATCAAGGGTGCCTTAGGATGCCTGTCTTTTCTTCTGTCTAGACTAGAACCTACCTGAGCCCGGACGAGGTGCTGAAGGGCTTGCAGGGTGAGATTGAGGAGGTTCTGAACGGCATCTCGCTGTCCGTGGGCGTCCTCAGGGAGCTCTTCCACGCCTACGACTTCTGCTGTGCAAACATGAAGCTTTTCTTTAAGGTACCCGCAACCAGGTCTCAGCACCCTGGGCCACGCCAGTGCCACCCCTGACAGGTGGGCAGGTGGGACTAGCCGAAGCAACTATGGTCTTCTCTTTCTCACCTCCCTCATCCTCTGCCTTCTAAAGGACAAGCCGCCTGTGCCGTGGGAATTTCCCTCATCCCTTGCCTTCTCCCGCATGAATTCCTTCTTTCACCGTGTGCAGACCATTGAGGTAAAACTGGAATTCCATTCCCTTTTGCCTCCACGTCCCTCAGAAGAGGCTACCAGGGCTGGGGCTCAGTGGTAGAGCATCTGCCAGCATGTATGGGGGATTCCTTACTCTGGGAAGAAATAGAAAAAAACAAAACAAAACAAAAAAACTTCCAGGATCATCTTCTAGTTAGAAATTTCTAAGTGAGTGGCAAGCTCCTGTATCTTGGACTGTTCTTGAGGCCCCCTCCATGTCCAAACTCAGCAGCAACTTGGCCCTTAGCTCCAGTCTTGTCCCCCAGCCAATACAGTGGCCATTGTCGGCAAACCAGCAGCCAGATGTTGTAGTATTGAAAGCCAGGAGCCAACACCAAGACATTGTAAGGCAAAAATGTATTCACGGCGAGGCCATATTTTCAGTCTCCTCTAGGAAGAGAGTGCAAACGGCCCAGGTTAAAGGCAGAGCAGTCTCTTTATACCAAGCAAGCAAGTGGTTAAAAGTGAAATCTCGCAGTTATTTTTATGATCAGGGGAAAGGTACTTGTTATGAGTTTATGGTCGGACTGTTAACGAACCACAAAATGTCTTATGGTCGGTCACTTCTCAGAACAATGGGAACAGTTGACGACGACGTATAATTTCAGAAGATTGTGGGGGAAGAACCGGTCAAAACAGTTGACCTCTAGCTAAGGACGTGATCAAAGTCTAACATTGTTTAAGTGAAAAGAAAATGTATTCAGCTGTCCCTGGCACCAAAGGCAAAGTTAATCCAACACAATTAGCACAAAGGGAGACTTCAGACCCCTCTGTGTGTGGACCCGGAGTGAGACAGATCAAATGACAATTCAAGAAGGGGTCAAGATGGTCTCCCCTGGGGAGGAGCGGTGAGAGGGCTCCAGCTGGGTGGGACAAGGAGCCCCTGCGTCATTTAACAGACTACATTTGCGGTGAACACACGTGCTCCTGTGCCTGGGTGGAGACCAGAAGACAAGTATCAGGCTCCGCCTTCCTCACTCGAGGCAAACAGACAGCCATTGAGCCCTGGCAATTCTCCTGTCTCTCCCCTCACAGCACTGGGGTTTCCAGCATGTGCGACAGATGTTTTCACGTGTATGAGTGTTGGCCTGCGCATGTGTGTACCACATCCATGCCTGGTGCCCACAGAACCAAAAGAGGGCATTGGATCCCCTGGAACTGACACTAAGGACAGCTGTGAGCCGCTGTGTGGGTACTGGGAACCAAACATAGGTCCTTTGTGAGGAGCAGGAAGTGTTCTCAACCCCTGAGCCATCTCTCCAGCCCCCACCCCCAGTGCATGCCCAGATTTTGTATGTAGGTGCTCGGGATTTGAACTCAAGTCCTTCTGTTTGCACAGCGAGCACTTCTAGCGGCTGAGATGCCCCCAGCCCCTCACCCTCTCAACACACCTTGCTTTTTGTCTTCAAATCTTTTGCCTGAGGTAATTGGCTTTTAATGTTGTGTGCATAGCCCTAAATCCACTAAAAAAAAAAAAAGGACAAACTGAGAACGTGGCTCAGTTGACAGTGTTTGCCCAGCATGCACAGGGCCCCGAATTTCATCGCCAGCACCCCTGAGGGCAGTGGTTCACACAGTAGCCCCAGCATTTGGGCAGCAGGAGGATCAGGAGTTCAGGGTCATTGACTATATAGTGAGTTTGCCGCCAGCTTGAGCTATGTAAGTAAGACCCTGACTCCGGAAGGGGGGATGGGGGAAGAGGAGGACGGAGCAGAGAAGTAGCATGTGCTCCTCACTGCCCTCTGGAAACACTGGGGACCTTGTTGTGGAGACAAGACTACCACACAGAGAAGCTTCTGCTGAGCGATTGGATGCAAAGAGCATGACCCTGAAGCATCTTCTGGAAAGGGACTGTCATGGGCCGCCATAGTTGGGGAAAACTGGGCAGTGGAGGATCCTCATGGAGAACTGCCTGGACCGGGCGCCAGTGTCCACCAGCCGTCTGATCCCTCTCAGTGTGGGATGCTCTCCAGGGGACAGAGAAACTTGAAGCTGAGCCAGAGCATGAGAGACCCTGGTACCTTTCTAGTACTTTTCAGAGTTGAGGAAGTGGAGGTTGGAGCATCTAGGGAGGCTCTTTGGCCAGCATGGGGCCTGGACCAGATCCCAGGCGTCATCCTCCTGGCTCCCCATACTCTTAACGCAGAGGTGATTCCTGGAGGAGCCCCCACACACACACACTCTTTTGCTCCGTGTTCTAGAAACAGCTAAAGAGCACACCCCACGCATGTCCCTCGCATGCCTCACGTGCTCCCTGCGGTGCCGGCCCTGGGTGTGATAGCTAAGGGCTCTCCTCGCTGGTTCAGAGAAGGTCCCGGGACCCCTATTTTATTTTATTGGCCCTGGAGACGAATGCACGGAGCAGATGGGTTCTTGTTCTTTCTCTCCATGCTAGGATCTTTACAAAACGGCCATTGAATTTCTGAAGCTGGAGAAGATTGAGCTGGGGGGCGTGCGGGGAAACATCCTGGGGAGCCTGGTGACCCAGATCTACGATGAAGTCTTTGAGCTGGTGAAGGTCTTTGCTGAGTGCAAATACGACCCTCTGGACCCCGGGGACCCCGTAAGTCATGGGCGGAATGGAGTGACACTGGGTGGAGTGGGTGGGTTGTCCCAGAACGTAAGGACTCTAATAAGTTGTCACTTGTCACTGAAAGTACAGAAGCTACAGTCCCCGTGCCAATGGACAGATGCATGGGCAGAACCTGGGGTCAGGGAGGGGAGACGGCAGTGCTGGTGATCTGACCCATGCCTGCTCTCCACCACTGAGCTGATCTAAGCCATGAAGCCTGCCAGCCTGTCAGTGGTTTGCAACAGCTCCCTGCTGCCTGCCTATGGCTGCCCTTCACTTCCTTTTAGAGTTTTGATGAAGATTACGAGGACTTTGAGACCAAAATCCAGGACCTGGACAGGAGGCTGGCTACCATCTTCTGCCAAGCCTTTGACGACTGCAGCTCCATTGAGTCCTCAGCAAAGGTAGGTGAGCGCCATGTGTCACCGTGCGTCACTGCAGGGCCGACCCCGGGGAAGGACGGCAGAGGCACACGAGCTGGCCAGTGAACTTGTGTTCCAGGGCAGGTCAGTACGGAACACACACACACACACACTGAAGGTAGTCCGAGTGGCCTGGGCACCCCAGGACAGTGGCGACCTCTCTCATTGAGAGGAGACTGAGGGAGGTTCTTGAACAGGAGCTCTGAGACCTCTCCCCTGTAGAGTCAGGTGCACTCTACACCTAAAAGCAAATGCAGAGATAGTGGGGGCCCTGGGAGCTGGGTGACAGGAGAGGTCTAGGATTGCTTGGGTCTTCAGGCAATGAATGCACATTAATGCGGCGTCTCCACAGCTGTGGGTGAAGAACACCTTCAGTTAAGTCAGAAAGGAGACCTCATCTGTTGTTGCAGGGAGGGAGGGGTAACAACCTCCCACCCCACCCCACCTCCTGCCCGGCCTCATTTCCAATTCAGCCCAAGCAAGTGGGAGCCACAGTCAAGAAACAGGTGTGGCTTGTGTCTAGAAACGACAGAGCACAGCACGGGTCTCTGGAAAGGTCTGGGTGAAGTCCCCAGATGTTTGTCGTCCTAATTCCCCAGGTGTCTCTGTCCAAAACCTTCCCCCCCCCCCCCCAACACACACACTCTAGCAGGAGCCCATAGTTAAGTTGATAACCAAGGTTAACAATCAGGGAAAACAGATTCAGCAAAACCAGACAAGTTGAGTATCTGATGCCTTGACCAGGACATGAGCTGACACCATACACACTCCCGTCTCTCAGATCTCAAAGAAGGGGACACACTGGGGAGTCTCCCAGCCCTGGGCATGAGCTGAGCCACTCACCCTCTTTTTTTTTTTAAGATTTATTTGTTTGTTTGTTTATTTATTATGTATACAGTGTTCTGTCAGTATGCTTGCTGGCCAGAAGAGGGCACCAGATCTCACTACAGATGGCTGTGAGCCACCATGTGGTTGTGGGAATTGAACTCAGGACCTCTGGAAGAGCAGTCAGTGCTCTTTACCTCTGAGCCATCTCTCCAGCCCGCCACCCACCCTCTTGAGTGTTGCCCACGGATCATTGGGTTTTGTTTTGTTTTGTTTTTTTTTTTTTCTGTCAGAGGCAGGTGGGCCATGGATGGGTGGAGCCTCACTCATCCTAGAGTGATAAAATTGGCCTGTCCCAGGGCTTTCTCCCTAATGAGAATGCAGGCTTGCTTCTATACTCAGCCATTTTCTAAATTATCACTTTACAATGATGGCACTTAGAAAAACAGTCCCATATGGGGAGACCCTCGGGAGTCACCTCCCGCCGTCCCTGTGCGTCCCCGACCTGACGCTACAGATGCTAGGTCTCCCTGTCATCAGCATGGCACACGTGGCCTGGAATGTTCTAGAGCACTGTTCACGTGACCTTCTCCTAGCAGAAAGTGAAAGGACTTTACGTCCCGAAAACCAGAGACCAAAAAGCCACAAAGAGCAATGGTGAGGCCGGCAGACCCGGTTCCTCAGCTGTCACAGGTCAGGTGCTGTGACAGGGAAGGATGCCTCTGGGTTACCACAGAGGAGGGCCCGCGGCAGTGCCCGGCTCCCGCTTCCTCTGAAGACCCACGCTACTCCGTTCTACTTCCAGGGGACTGAAAATTTCCCTTCCCTTCCTGGGGGCGTGTTGGTCCTCAGGTCTTAAAATGTCATTTTTAGTGATGGTCGTATTTTTCAAACCAAAGCCTGAGGTCAGTGTAAGACCCACATAGGCCTCGGAGCCCCAGCTAAGGGAAAGGTTACGGGAGTCCACTGGGATGCTAGGTGTTTGCTATGAACTCCAGATGTTAGGGGACCCCATGCTATCCCCTCTCCGTGAGCAGCCCCTCATTTCTTTGTGTGTGTGTGTGTGTGTGTGTGTGTGCGCGCGCGTCTCCGGGTCTAGTGGAGTAAAATCTCCCGAGCTCTGGGCTTATCTGCCTTTGCTAGTTTCCAAGCAGGTGCCTCTGCCTAAGGCAGCACGGGCTCATACAGGCTCCGTTTAACAGCTACCACACAGAGAAAGATTCCAGGGGAATTTCTGTTCTAACAAGGCCCATGTCTCCTCAGTCCTGAAGTTAGGCCATTCCTGTTTCGTCAACAACCCCAGTAACCCTGGGTTAGGGCCAGTACCAGCGACAGAGCTGGAAGCCCGAACTCTGGCAACAGCAACACCTCCTCCCATGTCTCCGCAGCTCCTGTACATGTGTGGGGGCCTCCTGGAGCGGCCTCTGATTCTTGTTGAGGTGGTGCCCAGGTACTCGGTCATGCTGGAGATGTTCAACACTGAGCTGGATAATGCCAAGCTCATGTATGATGCCCAGATGGCGGCCTCCACCGAAGGCCAGATACCACCCATCCACAAAAACATGCCTCCTGTGGCTGGGCAGCTCAAGTGGAGCCTGGAGCTTCAGGAGAGGCTGGAGGTGTCCATGAAGCACCTGAAGCACATTGAGCACCCGTGAGTGCCGGGCTGGGCTGGGAAGGGTCCGGGTAGCCCGTGCATCCTGCGTGCAGGGTCTTCCACCTCACAGAAATAAACCAAGATCACCTGACTGGGACCAAACAGGCTCTTCACTGTGCTTGCTAGAGCAAAGACATCATTAGACCCCATTTCTTGAATTTGGTGTGGGGGCGGGGTGGGGCAGGGCGGGAAGGAATGCTCTGCAGCAACCGTGGGGATGCGGCAGGTGTGCACAGATGGAGGTTGTTGCTGGTGAAGCTGGCACTCTGTGGGACCCATGGGGTCACACTGGCTTTACGCCGGTCTAGTTGGTCCCACATAGGAAAGGAGGCTGTACATTCCCAACAGCTATGGCCAGCTGCGAGTCCCGCAAGGCAGGCTACCATGTGGACTCCTGGGGCATTTGCTTTGGCTCATGGGCAGTCTAAGGACTCAGATATCTATTTTCTCATGTACGGCTCAGTCACCATCTGACGGTACCTTCACTCTGTCGTCCTGGGAGGAAGGTAGCCGGCAGCCTGCTTCAGCGCCCTCAGTTGGCAGCCACCTATGGGGGTGTTAGAAAGCCCTAGAGGGTGAAACCTCACTGCTCTGTCCGCCTCCAACCCAGGGTCATGTCCAGCATGGAGGCCAAGCTGGTGTACGAGAAGTACGACGAGATGATGGAGCTCCTCAAGAGCTGCCGGGAAAAGATCTACCAGCAGTGGGTGGGGGGCGTGGACCAGGACTGCCACTTCAACCTGGGCCAGCCACTCATCCAGCGCGACCCCTTCTCCAGCCTGATCCAAGTCAACTTCAGCAAGGCGGTGGGTCCCTGGCGGGTCCCTGGCGGGCATGGAGGGCGGGGAGGGAGGGGAAAGCCTGAGCTCACCGTGCCACAGGCTGACTCCACCACCACCACCAGTGGAGGTGGCTGTGCATGAGCCACAGGCGCCCACAGCTTCACTGAGTGTTTTCAAGTGTTCAGGATGTGTTAGATGATAGCCCAAAAAGTCTTCAAGGTTGGAGTACAGCTCGATGGAAGGGTCTTTGCCTACAAACCGAGAGGCCCGGGTGTCCATGATCCTTACCATTGAGAGAGACACAGGCGGAGTGTTTTAAGATAGACTTGTTCTTTATTTTTACTGATTTGATTTGACCTCACAGGACCTCACACATGCTAGGCACATGTTCTACCCCGAGCTACATCTCTCAACCTCTTTTACTTCATTGTGGGACAGGGTCTTGCTGAGTTGCCCTATCTATCTGGCTTTTATTCATTCTGACATGAATCCTCCTGCCTCGGATTTCTGAGTAGCTGGGATTTGGGGCCTGTGGAGCCTCTTGGCAAGCTTGTCTGCTTGCCTTTCACATGACCCTAAAAGAAAAGGTGAATTTGAACGTGACCCAGAGAGGTGGACCAGCTTGACAGCAAGGGTGGCGCATGCAGGGCTGAACCCAGATGGTTCGAGTGTGCATATGGGATGGAAGCCAAGTGAGGCCGAGTCCTCTTTGCACTGCCATGCACGACCTGTCCTGTCTGGACATGGACAGTGACACCAGGAAGGCAGGGAGGGGGCCGGGATGAGCGTTTCTTAAGGCTTTTCCTTTCCTTAAGATCCATTCTTCCCTTTGGTGGTGACACTGCCATGTGTGGGCTCGGTACACCCTGGTGAAGCCAGTCCACAGCCTCCATTCTGCCCTCCTGGTAGGAAGTGGGGAGGGACTGAGCAGAGAGAGGATAACCAGTGAGTATAAGCAAAGAGATGAAGACCCACACAGCAGTGGTGACCTCAAGTGCCCCGGGGTAAAGGGAAGTGGAGAGGGACCCACTATAGGGCTGGAGGAAGGGAGCAGGTGCAGTTTCAGACCTGAGTCAAGCCTTGCAGGAGGTCACCTGCCATGTCAATCCCCTGGTCAGAGCAGGTGTGAGGGAAGAGAGAGAGAGAGAGAGAGAGAGAGAGAGAGAGAGAGAGAGAGAGAGAGAACGAACCCAGGGGAAGCCCCTAAGGAAGCCTCTAAGTAGCCTTGAGCAGGAGAAAGGATGGAAGAGAATTATGACATCATCTGCCCACGACGATGATGTCAAGCTCGCCCTGGCTGGGTCCCACTGAGTAGAGTGAAAATGCCAGCCAGCACCACTTCCCACCTTCAAGTTCCCTGGCTGTGAAGAGCCAGCAGCAGCGGGCCCGTGGCCTGGGTCACCTGCTGACCGTTTCCTGCTCTTGTCTGGCCCTTTAGTTGGTGGCAGTCCTGCGAGAAGTCAAATATTTGAACTTCCAGCAGCAGAAAGACATCCCCACGAGTGCAGAGACGCTCTTCTCAGAGAACGAAACCTTCCGGAAGTTTGTGGGCAACCTGGAGCTCATTGTCGGCTGGTACAATGAGGTAAGCCGGTGTTGTCTTGCGTAGTATGCCACACTTGGGCGTCTTCCTAGTCAAACGTGTCTCCCTTCCTTACTCATATGGAAGAAGCCACAAGGGTGGTGATGACTCAGAGCGTCGCCACGGGAAGCGCCGTCTGTGTTAGACTCGGGCTAACATTGCACAATTCTCAGTAAAGGCTTTTGGAAGTTCCCAAGCTTTTGGGTAATACATACCAACGTCATCCCACATCATGTCCATCCCTTCTGTGTAAGTCAGGGAGGGGCACCTCCTGAAACCCAGGTGGGAATGACGAGTCTCTCCCCTCGTCTCTCCCCTCGTCCCTTCGATCTGGAGACCTAACACAGACATCACTGACAAATGAGAGTCCCAGGCCTTGGTTAGCCTTGAGGCCAGCCTGCTCCGGCAGCAGAAACAGAAACTGTTGGTGAGCCGTGGGCACAGAGCATAGCAGGCAGCCTGCCCCATTCTTAAATTCCACCCAGAGACAGAGAAAGGCAATGTGAGAGTCTGGCCATGTACTGGAGGCTCAGTCCCCAGTCTGCGGTGCTACTGGGTGGCTTGGCACAGTCAGGGGTGAGCCTTATGGAAGGGACATAGGATGATGGAGACACAGATGACAATACCGGGGCCTCGGTTCTTGCCTCCTCTTTGGTCTTCTGATTACCATGGGGTGACCTTTGCTTGGCATTCCCACCCCCATGACGTCCACCACAACAATTACATCAACCTCAGAATGAAACTTTGGGAGCCAAGAGCCTAAACCTCTAAGTTAACTCTCTCAGGTATGATCTGGAACAGGCAAGCACAGGTATTATGGTTCCCCAGCCGTAGATTGTGGGCTAGGCCAGACGCTGGCAGTCTCTCCACTGCTGCCGTGACCTAGCGTCACACTCCAAGCAGCCCCCAACAGCACAGACCCGTCATCTTCCAGTTCCGGGTCAGAAGGGTATAACCTGTCCATCGCAGCATCGTCATGGTCAGCCACCAGAAGCCAGCAGTTGGAGTCAGCATACAGGGCTCCCCTGAAATCCACCCACAGGCTTTGGGCACAGACAAACTGATGAGATGACATCATCTCGGGGCTCATCCTCCAAGGAAAGGCTCCGCCCCTGGGAGGAGTCTCTGTTTTGTGTCTTTTCTGACCGATGGCTCCCTCTTCCTTGGATACTTCTGATTTTCTGGTTTTGTGAATTCACTTTTTCAAGGATCAACTACTTTTGGGGTACACAAGGCAGAGTGGGGCAGAAGCAGTGGGCTCTACATTGTGATAGACAGGTTCAGCCACTTCTCCCAGACCCTGGCTCCTTCAAGACGTCGCTGGACTTCAGACTTAGATCGCTGACCCCAAAGAGGTTCTGCAGACAGAGCCTTCATTACACATATGTTTCCTGCCATTGTCCTTCTTTCTACTGCGTTGACATAGATAGCAAGCAATGAAGCGTTTTCTTAACCCTCAGAAGAAATCAGAATCACCCGAAATACAATGTAGTTTTGTTTTTAGAACTTTATTTTCAGTCATGTGTGTGTGTGAACACCATACTTACATGGGTATCTTTGGAGGCATCAGGCCCTCTGCAGCAGGAGTTCCAGCTGTGCGCCACCTGACGTGAGTGCTGGGAATTGAACTCGGGCCCCTCTGGAAGAGTAATGCGCACTCTTAACCATTGTAGCATCTCTCCAGCCCCAGCATGAAATTTGACATAATTCCAAGACAATACTGATTGTGGTGGCTTTTGTAAGTGGCCCTTCATGCTGTTGAACTCTAGACAGTCTAGAATCAAGATTTGGGAGCAAACCCCTAACTCCGCGGCCTTCCTTCCGCAGATAAAGACGACAGTGATGGATGTGGAATTCCCACTGATCAAGTCAGAACTGGAAGCAATCGACATCAAGCTGATGAGCGCCGAGACGACACTCTTCTGGGATGGCGAAAGTACCTAGGCCCCCTTTGTTCTGAGGGTTTACCTGGGCAGCCCCTGCCTCTGGCGCTCCGGGGAAGCCACTTCTGCCTCCAGGCTCCAGAGAGTCGCTTGAATTGCTGTCGCCCACCTCCTCGCCCAGGCCACAAAGCCTGTCCCTGTCACTCACAGAATGGGCAAAGACCCTTAGGGAGTTGCCAAGAGTCCAACCATTTCCAGATGGGGGACCCAGACCTGATCTTCCTCATGTCTACCACAGGCACTTAGCAAGTCAGTAGGGAAGACATATTGTCCCTGTTGTTCGAGGCAGATGCTGAAGGAGAGGAAGGATGCGGAGTGGCAGGGTCTCCCATCAGCAAACGAGACATGGCCCTAACTCCCCCTGCAACTCTGGGTGCCCTCTGAGGTCTGGATGAGCCACCTTCTGCTCCTCTCTTCCTCCTGAGATCTTTGCTGTGCCTTTAGCCACTCTTCAGTCCCACTGTGCTCCACTGTCTCAGCTGGAGGGTGGGACCAAATGTCGCCATATATAAGACAAGCAGGCCCCCTTGAATGCTCCTTTAGAGAGTGGCTAAATTCCTTCCCTCACCCTCCAGCTGCTGTAGAGCACAGCCCTCCTCCTACTCCAGGCCCTGGCAGCTTTATGCCCAGCCTCCTCCTCCCCCACTCATAGTGAGAGAGGGCTTCAGTCCCAGGAACCTGGGGGTGAGGCAGGACCCACACACTGGGCAGTGAAGACAACCTATGACCACAGTGGCAGACTGTAAGTGACTTCCACCATCTCACTCCAGGGAAGTCAACAAGGGCAACTTGCGCTCCGTGCTCTAGAGTGGGACGCTGCAGAAGCGTCCCCGTGGAGTACTGAGCCTGTCTAAAAAGGGTGTGAAGGGTGTGGCTCTTTGTGGGCCCTTCCTGGGGGTCACGTTGCTCATGCTTTGTGTTGCAGACGTGTTTCAGTACATCCAGGAGATGCGGGAGGTCCTGTACAATCTGCAGAACCGGATGCAGAAAGCCAAGCAGAACATAGAAGGGATCAGACAGGCCATGCAGGTGAGTGAGCCGCCAAGGGCAAGGCACCGGGGCTGTGTGGAGGCCTCCGGCAGGTGCTGCTGTGTGTTAGGCAGCCAGGGAACTTCACCTGATATTCTGGACTGTGACGTCAGTGTGCTCCCAAAGCAGAAGGAGCCTGGTCCCTCAGCAGAACTGACTCAGCTCCATTCTATTGCTCTCAGTAGACTGTGCGGGGCCCTGGCTGTGCCGGGCTGGGACACAGCCAGTCAGAGAAGAGGCACCCTGCTCGATGGGGAAGACAGATGGCAGTTCTTCCACCTCGAACAATTTCCAGAAAGCTGAGGGACCCTTCTCTAGCCTCCCTCATGGGTCTCAGTGGCCTTAATTTGAGAAACATTTGTGGGTATATGTTCAAAAGGAAGTTGAGAGTACATGTGTGTTTGGTGTGTGCAAGTCTGTGCACATACATTGAATGTGTGTGTGTGTGTGTGTGTGCGCGCGCGCGCGTGCGTGCGTGCACATGTGGCAAATGGAGGTTAATATCAGGTGTCTTCCCTGGTTGCTTACCACCTTGACCTTTAGAGACAGGGCTCCTGAGCCTGGATGGAGTTCACCAGCTGACTAACCTGGCTACCCAGTGAGTTCCAGGATGCAGCTGCCCCTGCCCCCAGCCCCTCATCAGGCTTATAGACATGCACTAGAGCACCCAAACTTCACACGGGTGCTGGGGATCTGAGTTGAGGTCATCAGGCTTGCATGGCAAGCATTTATCCTCCCCAGGCCAGGAAGTCTTTTTAAAAACTCTTTCCTCCCGTCAATTCTCAAATATATAATTTTATTATATGTCAAAGCCAGCAGGCATTCATGTGCAGGGCAGGGGGACAGGCAGCTACGAGCTAAGTATATTAATCCTGAAGTCTCGGAAAACTGAGGTGGGGGAATCCCAAGGTTGAGGCCCACCCAGGTGTAGGCAGTAAGACCCTGTCTCAGAAAGCAAAGTACCACCAACAATAAAAACAAAAAGATGGGAGGCTGAGAGACAGCTCAGCAGCTAAGAACACTTGCTACTCCTGCAGAGGACCCAGGCTCTGTTCCCAGAACCCACACCGGGTGGCTCACAGCTACCTCTAATTCTAATTCCAGGGGATTCCACACCCTCTTCTGTTCTGTGGGCGCTCCATGCATGCGGTGAACATACAGACAAGCAGGCACACACACAAATAAAACCTAGAATTTAAAATAGAAGTGGAAAAGCAATGTCGCCCCTCACCACTCTTTTCACTTGAATGGCACACTCGTGTCCCCAAGAGGAAGTTAGGCACAAGTGCACAGGGGGCACAGCGAAAGGCTGGCAAGGGACAAGGAGGCCCACGCCCAAGAGAACTTGGAAGAGGGGCCAAGCCAAGTGCGTCACTCTTGTGACTTCCCGCCAGGACTGGTCAGCCAACCCCCTATTTGAGAGGAAGGACAACAAGAAGGAGGCCCTGCTGGACCTGGACGGAAGGGTGGCCAACCTGAACAAGCGCTACGCTGCCGTCAAGGATGCGGGCGTGAGAATCCAAGCCATGGTCGCGGTAAGGAGACCCTGGGAGCAGGTGGAGAATCCAAGTCACAGTAAGGAGACCCTTGGGATGGGGGGGGGGGGTCTTTGGAAGCTGCTTGCTCTTTGTGGAGGTGAGAGAGAGGACGCCCAGCTGAACATTTTATTAAAATAACAGACAACAAGTGTAGTAATGGCCACAGAGTTTATTAGATGGCCTGACCCAAGATCAGCAGTTGCCTGCGTTTGCTGAGCTTCAAAGCCTGAGGGTCACTGTTGTGTCCTGGCCCTGTTCTGGTGGCCAGAGCACCACCAGCACCTGCCCTACAGTACATATGGACTTGTGACATCATCACCCTAGGTCAATAGGGACAGACTGCCGCCCGTTTGTGTGTCTCCCCATCATGGCTTCCCCATCCATGAGTGAAGACAGTGGACACATAAGGTCTCCCCTGTGTGCATGTGGCACATCACAGCCAGCGTGTGTCAGGCAGATGGGCTACACACCTGCTTTGCCATCTAGAAAGTGGGTGGGTTTGATAGAAGCCCAGCAGGAGGAGCAAGGCTGAGTGGAATGGAGGGGCCAGAGAGCCAATGAGAACAGCCTCACCAGTTCCAGCTTCAGCGAGACAGCGCTGCCTGCGTACTGGGCTTTGTTAACATATCCGTTCCATCCACCACTGTGACAGCCACTCGGGCCATTTTTTTCTATCCCACACTAAAGTTACCTGTGACTCTGGCTCCTTTCTCCTTGGCCTGAGAATACAGGCTGGGTTACATTCATCTTTGCAATGGACCCTGTAGCACTCAGTGTCTTGTAGATCCACCCATTGTCCCTCTTCCGTCTATTACATACTTCTCTATCCATCCATCCAATCATCCGTCCATCTGCCCGTTCTTCATTCCATCCATCCATCCATCCGTCCATCCTTTCCTTTATCCACCCCTCCATTCATCCTCAACCCATCCACTCATGTACCCATCCATTCATCTGCCTATCTATTTATCTATCCATCTACCCACCCACCCACTCATCCACTCTTCTATTCATTCACCTCCCACCCAGTTCTCCTCCCATCAATATTTGTAGCCATACATCCACCCATCCATTTACCTACTTGTTGGCCCACCCATCAACCCATCCATTCATCCGACCATCCATCCATCCGACCATCCATCCATCCATCCATCCATCCATCCCTCCGTCCGTCCGTCCGTCCGTCCGTCCGTCCCTCCCCTGTGCATGAAGCCCTTTACCACGTGTGACCCAAATACTGCCAAGCATCAGAGGTACAATTATAGAAAGGATAACTGAGGCTCCTTGTCACAAAGATGGCCACCGAAGGAAGATACAGACCAAAGACAAGATAACTGAGAGCTGCCGCTTGTGCCGTAGTAGTAGTAGAAACAGCAGGTTGCTAAGGAGAAAGTGGGTGGGGTCAGGGATGCTCAAGGGACAGTCTTTAGGAGGAGGTGATGTCTGAGCTGAACACTAAAAAGATACCTTACAGGATGGTGGGGGGTAAGCTCCCTGCATGAACCCTTCATGAGCCCAACACATTAGAAGAACTTAAAACGTCTGCTCTGAGTGTCTCTGAACCAAGTGGTCAAAGACAAGGATGATGCATCTTCTCGTGGGCGTCAGTGAGATCGCAGCCAATGGTGTGCTTCCGTATGCAGGAAAATGCGGAACTGTTCAGAGCAGATACGACCAGCCAGTCCTGGAAGGACTACGTCAACTATATCGACAGCATGGTCTTAGACGAGTTTGACCGCTTCATCCGCAAATCTCTGAATTACTTGATGGACAACATGACTATGGATGTAAGTTATTGGTGTGTGTGTGTGTGTGTGAGAGAGAGAGAGAGAGAGAGATTGGTGTTGGAATTCATGCTTCTGATTTGCTTGATGAAAAAGCAGGCAGCTTTATGGATTTAAGTCTGTTTGTGGTGCCCAGCTTGCCCTGGTTTTAAAACTAAAGGTCCTGCATGCCAGAGAACACCCCCAATCCCAGGCCCTCAGGACGACCGGTCGCCTGAGATCTGCCATAACCCAAATGCACTGTGGTCCCTGTCCAGGTCTGAGAAAATGCTCCCACCTTGCTGCCAAGTAATGCCAGGCAGCCCTGTTCCCTTCTCGTGGTTATGGCAGAAGGGGCTTTTCCCCGTGATGTCAGCAGCTTCACTTCTGTGTCACCGAGGTGTGCTAGTGAGTCCCACTGAGTTGTGTCCCCCGGAGGGATGGCACATTCCCTACCGTGCCCTGTGACAGGTGTATCAGTCAGTGTTTTGCTGCCGTGACAAAATGCCTGAGAACCTGAGGCATAACTCCAAAGAAGAAAGATCTAGTTTATAGCTCGCCATCTCAAAGACTCCAGTCTGTTGCTTTTGGGCTGTGGTGCGCAAAGCCCCACGGCAGGGAGCCGTGGATGGAGCCAAGTTGCTCACACCAGGGCAGCCAGGAAGTAAGGGGAAGCTCTCCTTCATGACCAAACCCGTTCCCCAAACCCTTTAAGCTACAACTCCATCAACGGATTAGTCTATCAAAGAGGTCAGAGTCCCATCACTGCTACCCAGGGACACGGGAGCTCCTGGGGACATTCCGGTTCTACACCTTAATGCAACAGTTCCTAAAATATCCTGAAGCTGCCAGGAGGAGAGGGCAAAGACCCCCCTTGGAACCCCGCAGAAGACAGGGTGGTAGCGTCGAGAGGGGCCTCCCATAAGCACAGAGGGCAGCTGGGTCATGTGTGAACCCAGCACGCATCTCCACTGCCGGTCAGTGGTTGTCTTAGTGTGTTTTCTGCTGCTGTAGCTGAGTGCCGGAGGCTGGGTGGGTTATAGATGATAGACGTATACGCAGCTCACAGTCTAAGGTCAGCCAGGGGCCCTGCTGGAGCAGACCTTAATGTTGTATCATTTCATGGAGGAAGAAGGAAAGGCTGAAAGGTGGGGGCTGGCAGACTCAAGTCCACTTTCGTCAAAATCCAGTCTCAGGGTCAGAGTTCTGCCCATCTGCCCACATAGGCTTATTGAAAGACCCATGTCAACCACAGCCCTGACAAACTGTAGACCTAGAAGTCTGTTGGTGCCAGCAGGCCTTACTCCCAGCCATAAGGCTCACAAAGCAACCCCACATGGTTGCTAAGCATCAGTGGTAAACTGTCAAGGTGTCATTTACAGCGGCAGATCAAGGGGCATCGCCATCAAAACCATGAATATTCCTCCTTGACACTGTCAGAGAGTTCCCAATGGCCCTGGCCCCCTGGACAGGAGCCAAACTCTGCGTTAGTGCTCAGAAAAGCCCGGCCATCCTTCATGCTGACTGACCATTGATACCCTGAAGTCCCTCTCAATGATAGCAAGCAGCTCTTCTCGTCATAGAGAATTTGGGGGAAGGGGGCAGAGTCTATCTGTCACAGATCTCATGGGACCTCCTGAGTCTGGAGGTGACCACAGAAAGGACAGCCTAGCCACTTGCAGCCCATGGCGCACAACCCGAGAACCTCTGATATCATGGGAAGAGCCCCATAGTAAATCTCAGTAGCTCTCCTGGCAGATGGGTCCTGTGCCCTGTGACTTTGCAGCCTCACCAGAGGCGTCCAGGTATGGACTGGCTGCAGCCATGTGGGGAGACAAGGACTTACCTAGCCCTACACACTCGGTGTCCTAGGAGTGACGGGCAGCTTCAGTCTCCATCCTGTAAAATGATAATGCTGGCTTTCCATGAAATGAGGCTCCCAGGGCTGGGCAGCCGGGGACTGGCAGCTCTGAGCTCAGCCATCGGCTTCCACGCACACTCTTCCCCATCCTGTCCTTGCTGCCTCGAGCCCACAGCTGTGCACCGGGCTGACGTGGTCTGAGCCAGCAAGCGAGAGCCACTCATTAACCGGAGCCCGGAGCGGGCAGCTGGGCCTCATTTAGCAGCAGCCGAGACCCTAAGCCCCCGGTGACCTGTTCCAGGAGAGCGTCGCTCCCCTGTTTGAGATCCGCATGGAGCTGGACGAGGAAGGGCTGACATACAACCCGTCTCTGGAGATGGGCGGAGAGGATAGCTTCCTGGTGCTGATCGAGGGCCTGATCAATGACCTCTACAATGTGGCCAGGCTCATCCCTCGCCTGGCCAAGGGCAGAATCAACTACAAGGTCAGCCTGGGTCCATTGCCACCTTTCTGCGTCTCCCTGCTTGGGTGGGTAGCAGCTGGCTATGGCCTAGCTCAGCAGAGTTTGGTGATGACAGCTCAGAAAGCGATTGGTGTGGTTATGTCCTGTCGGGTTGCCAGGGCTGTGTCTGCAGCCGGGAAGCAGAGAGTGATGGATTTTGGTCCTCAGCAGGCTTTCTCCCTGATAAAACAGTCTGGGAATGGTGCTGCCTGCGTTCAGCCACTCTAGAAGTTTCCACAGCCATACCACGAGGTGATTCTAAACCTGGTCAAGCCGACGATGGAGATTAACTCTCCCAGATGCCATCTGCTACCATCCCTACCCGCCTGATCTGAGTGTATTGATTGCCGAGTGTGGTCCAGTTCTGGGCACAGGAGTCTGATGTGGGGGAGCAGGCAGATTGCTAGGACATTTGTGGGTACAGTGGAACACAGGTTGGAGAGAATTCCGGTGTCACTCCCAGACTGGAGCCCTCTGATTGATAGTCTGTCCCCCAGACTGGAGCCCTCTGATGATAGTCTGTCCCCCAGACTGGAGCCCTCTGATGGATAGTCTGTCCCCCAGACTGGAGCCCTCTGATGGATAGTCTGTCCCCCAGACTGGAGCCCTCTGATGGATAGTCTGTCCCCCAGCTGAGTACTGACAAGAAGCCAGACCCGGGAAGATGTCCTGATCACCATACACCCGTGAGGCTGGGGCACTGTTTCCGCTGGGATCTCATTTAAACTGACAGAAACAAGTCTTTCTGTGGGTGCACACTGAACTTTTGAGTGCCTACTGGTGGCAGCCAGGACGAGGGCAAGGGGATGTGAGGACAGGTGACACGAAGAGGATGTCAGGCGACTTTTTCTGGGGAGACAAGAACAAATGTCAGTCCACCTCAGATAGAGTGCCAACAGTAACCCCAAGAGCCCGCCCCACTCAAGTCTAGCTTAGTGAGCCTGTGAGCTTATTGGGATTGCTGACAGAATTGTGGGTTGCTCAAGGCAGCAGTGTTCCCAAAAATCCCACCCAAGTACGGGTGACAACTCACGAAAGCTTCATCTCTGGGGCGACCTGCAGGAATTGCCGGTGGCCTGTCAGTAGGAGAGTGCCCTCTTGCCAGTAGTTACTGTTCAAATGACCTGAGGATCCATCTTTGTGGATCCTGTAAGCATCAGGAGTTTTTTAGCCCTTGTGAGTTTCCTCTGCCTCCTGAGTCCTGGGGGAGCCTCCTCGTAGAAGGGATGTTTGATTCTGGAGAATAGCTCTACAACATGGAGCCATTTCCTCCTCTGGGTTTCTGCCTCATTGGCACTGCCCAGTGGCGCGGATTCTCTAGTAGCTGAAAGGCAGTGTCCTGTGTGTGCAGCGGGGGAAGGGGGATGTGTGTGCACTCGCCTGCTTTTACTAGAAGATTTAAACTTACACAAGAAAGAACTAGTGAAGGACAGAAGGGCATCAAGAGCGAAATAAAAATGAGACTTAACAGAAATCATTAAACGTGTAGAAATGTACAAAAACAAAACACCACCCTCCGTGGCGTTCCTAGCCAGAAGCGGGGCTCCAGCTGAGAGTGAGTGTCCAGTGCAGGGCTCCACAGAGCATAACGAGGAATTTACAGACCTCATAAATGGCCAGGTGCAGACCCAAGCGCCTTCTATCTCTCTTAGGTAACCCTGACTGAGACTTACAAGGAGGGTGATTTTCTGGGTTTGTTACTGTTTGTCAAATGCCCACTCCCACCCGAAACAGTCCATGTGTGCCCTGCCTGTGTCCCCATTGCCCTTCCTGGCACACGTCACCCAGCCAAGGTCAAGGTCTGTCACCGTGGGCTGGGACAGACCAAAGTCGCCCTCACCAGAACTTCTACCAAGGGGGCACTGCACCCTGACAGGCCCTCCCCATCCGGGTTACTTAAGAGCACTTTCATCCATCGCAAGCTACTCTTCCGGGTTGGGGGCAAACCTGTGACTCATGAAGGCAAATGTCCCATCCACTGTCCCCACCCACGCCTGCAGACAGACCTGGAGGACATTACAGACCTCATCGAGATGCGGGAGGAAGTGTCCAGCCTGGTCATTGGGGCCATGAAGGTGGCTGAGGAGTACCAGGACTCCTTCGAGAGGTACTCCTACCTCTGGGTGGATGACCTTCAAGAGTTTATGAAGAACTTCCTCATCTTTGGGCACGCGCCCACCCCTGAGGAGCTGGACACCCGGGTGGACGATACCATCCCCAAGACGCCACCCAGCCTGGCTCAGTTCCAGCAGCAGGTGTGTGCCCTGAAACTGTGTGCATTGTCCTCCCCGCCATGCCCTCTCCTGCATCTTCCGGTGGACGGCCTTGGGGCCTCATTTGAAACCTGGGTGGTGTGTGATTAAGATGTGGGTTTTACAGCTGCTCAGGGCTGATGAGGCTAGGAGGAGTGCCATGCTATACCACGGCACGCCACATGGGGGAGCACTAGTGTCCCAGGAGGGTTTCTCTGTGCCAAGGCTCCTAGAAGAGCCTTCAGCAGGCTCATAGTGGGAACGGGAACGGCTTCAGTTAGCTTGGTGAGTGTCCTGTGCTGAGCTGGCTGCTGTTCTGTCCTGTGTGACTAGGACAGGGGACTGTTGATTCTGAGCATAAGACTCTGTGAGAGCCCAGTAAGAGTCCCACACTCAGGCCGGCTCTAGGCAAGGGGTTTGCTGTCCAGGAATCGGCCTCCAGGGTCAGCAAGGGCCCAGGTGTTGAAACATCTGGAATCCAGACAATGAGACAGTCCCCACAGATCTCCAAACTGAGTGAGAGGGAGCCACCTCACCGGGATGGGGTGACCCAGAGTGGGCAAGCACTTCCACGAGCTGAGGGGCTTCCTTCGGGAGTCCTCTAACGCTCCCGAAGGCCTGTTGCTGTCACCCAGTACTGTTCCCCTCCGTCTGACTGTCCCCTTGTAGGACACGCGCCCTACAAGGAGCAGAAGGCACCCTGGGATGCTGGCACAAGGGCAAACAGGTAGCTGGGTGGTGTTAGCACCCTGGGCCACCTGGCTGCCCTTCAGAGTCAGACAGAAAGCAGGCTCTCAGGGTAAGCGCGGCCACGGCTGACGGAGCCCATGGCCTGTGTTGGGCAGATCGACTCCTACGAGAAACTGTACGAGGAGGTGTCCAGGTGTGAGAACACCAAGGTTTTCCATGGCTGGCTGCAGTGTGACTGCCGCCCCTTCAAGCAGGCCTTGCTCAACACCATCAAGCGCTGGAGTCTGCTGTTCAAGCGATACCTGAGCAACCACGTCATCAACAGGTGAGACCGCTCGCGCGACCCTCTGCAGAGACACCCAAGTCTCCCTGGGACAGCCTGGGAGAAAAACCAGGAACTTCGCCAATGGGGGCCTTCCGCCTCTGCTTGTGGTTAGGTGTGTGACCAGTCTGGGGCAGGTAGGAGGGGGGAGCCACGTACCCCTCGTGCTCACTGTGAGGAAGCCTTGGGTCTGGTAGAAAGGCTGCTGGGACAGCCCGCCAGTCGTTGTAGCATCGGGGCAGCAACATGAGCATGCGCTCCAGCTGAGCCCATCTGGGAGGCTCGCTGGCCACTCTGAGCTGTGGCTTTAAGTTAGGGCTCAAGAATCAGCCTAGTCTAAGCTGCTAGGATCTTTGTGCGTCTAGGCTGAGGGGGCATATGGAGGAAGCGGCTGTCCCCTCTCAGGTGGCACCTTGCATGGCAGTCAAGTGTCCTTACTAAGCTGACATTGAGGTGGCGCCTCGGGAGGATTCGAACCCTCTCAGAGCGTCCCTTCTTCCTGCAGTCTTGCTGAACTTGAAGGCTTCATGACCGTCACTCGATCGGGCCTCAAGAAGCCACTAAAGGAGGGGGACTATGACGGACTGGTGGAGGTGATGGGGCACTTGATGAAAGTCAAGGAGAGGCAGGTGGCCACCGACAGCATGTTCGAGCCCCTGAAGCAGACCATCGAACTGCTCAAGACCTACGGGGAGGAGATGCCGGAGGAGACCTACTTGAAGCTCCAGGTAGGGCCGGGCGGAGCGGTACAGGGAGGCTGTGCCGGGTCACTGCAGGCTCCGCACCTGCTAGACTCTGCGGTCCCAGAGGCCTGGGATAGCCTACTGATGGTTCCAGGGGGTTAAAACCATCTCCATGTCCCACGTCTCCTCTGGACTGTGGCGGTCACTCCAGGTGGGTGTGAAAGCTGATGGAGACCAGGGCAGAGAGAGCCCCTGAAGAGGAGCGAGTGAAGAGGGGGGCAGAAGCTCTCTAGGCCCTGCCGTTCACTGCTCACATGCCACCTGTAGATGGAGACTGCCTGTTCATTTCTGGGCCACCCAGACCCAAAATAATCACACAGAAACTATATTAAATCCAATACTGTGTGGCCAATAGCTTAAGCGTATTTCTAGCTAGCTCTTACATCTCAAATTAACCCATTTCTATTATTTTATATTTTACCATGAGGTTGTCGTTTACCAGTAGCAGTGTATGGGCGTCTTTCTCCTCTGGTGACTACACAGCCTCTCCCCGACTCTGCCTTCTTTCCTCCTCTATCTGCTTGGGATTCCCGCCTTACTCAATTCTGCCCTGCTATAGGCCAACGCGCCTTTATTCACTGACCAATGGTATTCACAGCATACAGAGGGGAATCCCACAGCAGACATCCATCGTCAACACGGAAGAAGTCTCTGTTGCCGAGGGGGGGAGGGGTTAGGCTGGGTAGGATGGAGGAAGTCCTCTGTGGGGGCCCTCTAAGGAGGCTCTGCCTTTCCCATCTCCTCCCAAGCCCATCAGCTAACATGGCTCCCTCCCTCTGTCCTTCCCTCCCTCTCTCCCTCCCACTGCCCATCTGCACCAACTCTAGCCACTGTCCACATCCACGGCTCAGGAGCAACAAGAGACATGGAGCCACAGGCCCATGGCCCGGCAGTGCTGTCTGCCAGGGTGGCCCTGTGCTGTTGAGGGTCCCAGAATTGGTTGGGTGTGAACCTTAAGCAGCAGGATTATGCCTGCCCTAGCCACCCCACTCAAGGTTCAACTGAAGCATGTGGCCAGTTCCTAGGGGCTCCCAGGCCATACCAGGGGACAGCTTGGGGTGTAAGGGTGCCATGTACAACGGACTGAGTAGCAGTGTCTCAGAGTTCTCAGGGAGGTTCAGTGGCCTGGATGCTATCCATTTCTAATTCCTGATGCTGGGTCCTTAGCCGGACAGACACAGACCTCTGCCTAGATAAGAGGCTTAAAACTGTATTCTGGTGGACGGGCACACATGCACAAACATACACACAGGCGCTCCCATGCACACATGAGCATACACATGCACAAATACATACTTAGGCACACTTGCATCCACACTCACACACACACACACACGTACACACAGTGTACATCATAGATAGGTTCAAGCCGATGAACACGATGAAGGCCGGAAGAACTTCTGGTTGGCGGAGGACACAGCACTCGGTTTGCCATTCTGGGGCTGAGTGGGGACACACGAGCACTCGCTCCACTTCAGAGGTGTCTCCTGAGCCTGCAGCTATCTCACGACAGAGCGTCTATAAAGGGAGACATGGGGGGGCTGGGGAGACGGCCTGGCTGCTTTCGCAGAGGACCTGGGTTCAGTTCCCAGCACCCACACGGCAGCTCACAACCACCTGTAACTCCAGTTCCAGGGGATCCGACCCCTCCTCTGCCCTTTCCAGGCGCTGCACCCGTGTGGCACACATACCTACATGCAGGCAAACACCAGACACACCTCCCCGGCCTTCGTCACCCACAGGAGCTGCCTGAGCAGTGGACCAACACAAAGAAGCTGGCCATTCAGGTGAAGCAGAACGTGGCGCCCCTCCAGGCCAATGAGGTCAACATTCTGCGCCGCAAGTGCCAGCAGTTCGAGGTAGCCTGCCAGGCCTGGGCGGGGGCTGTGGCACTGGCGCCAGTGCACCGGGTGTCCTGAGCCCCCTCCCTTGCTGTCTTGCAGCTCAAGCAGCACGAATTCAGGGAGAAGTTCAGACGCGACGCCCCCTTCTCCTTCAGTGACCCCGACCCCTACAAGTCTCTGAATAAGGTACTTACGCGCTGTGCTGAGGTCTGAGCGGCGGCTCTGGGAGCCTCGTGGAGTGCTGGTCTTCTTTCAAGTCTTTACTCTCGCACGTAGGAGCGTGACTTAAATGGGACTGCCCTGAGGCCAAGCGTGTGTGTGCGTGGGACTCTTTGTGTGTGTGTGTGTCTGTGCACACGCACGCGCGCGTGCCCATGTATGTGTGTAAGTGTGGACATAGCAATGAGGTGTCCCCTTCCTAGCCACATAGCCTCCACTGTACCACACTGCTTAGAAGGCTATTCCAGGGCCACTGCCCATGGTCATACAGACCTCCTGCAAGGCTGCCTTGGTTGTGCTCAGCTACCTTTCCACGAAGCCGTCTCTTGTCACCTGGACAACCAGCTGCCAGGTGTTGCCTGTGCCCCCACTCTGTTCCCACTGTCCACATGTTAGAGTCAGCATCTGACACTTGGGTCCACAGCCATGGCCCAGCCATCTTGCCCCAGCCAAGGAAGATCCTCCCAGGGCAGGAACGCTTCGGGTTCTCAGAGCCTGGGTCATCTCTGAGCCTCTTAGGCCTCCTGCACCCACCCCAGGGTCCAGACCTGGGGGACCTCAGCTCGCTCGGTAAACCCCACAAGGTCCTTCCAGTCGCTTCACATTTCCTCTGCCCTGAGCTCCCGTTCTTGGGGTCAAGGTTTCCCCCTTTTCTTCATGGCCACTTCACATGTGGCCCATTTCCTGAGCCACAATCTCAATGCCACCACCCCCGTCTTAAAGCAATCCTGCGTTGCTCTTGTCAGTTTTAATAAATGAGACTATGGTATGGAAGCCATGGGTGCTGGGGGGATCGATCCCCACAAGGACTGAGTCACTCGGGGTCTGGTGGTACACACCAGTCATCTCAGCTCCTGAGAGGTAGAGGCAGGAGGGTCGGGAGTTCAAGGACAGCTTCAGCTTCGGAGAAAGTTTAGGTCGTCCTGGGCCCCAGGAGACCCTATCTCCAAAACAAGTTAAGGAATAAAAGGCGGCATGGATATACCACAGCCTGCACTGGGGGTGACCAAACCGGGGCCCCAAGGAGTGCTCTGTTATTTGTATTCTGAGAAATAAATCGTGCCTGAAGACCAGAGGCAAAGCTAAAGCCACTATCGTTCATGCAATGGTGTCACACACCTTTAATCCCAGGATTTGGGAGACAGAGTCAAGTCTGTGAGTTCAAGGCCACCCTGGGCTACCCAAGATTGATGCAGAAACAAATCCAGGTGGTGGTGTCTCCCACCTTTAATCCCAGCACTAGCGGGAATATAAAATAGGAAGAGAGAGAGAGAGGGGGAGGCTTAATCTGTTTAGTTTGCCATCACCCAGCCTTGGTAGAGGTAAGACTTCTCTAGTGGCTTACCTGTTTTGCTTTTCTGGTTTTCGGGATGAACCCTAATTACAAGTAGATTCCCAGACACAAGACAGAAAAGCTGGGCTCTATGTATATATGATGACCCAGCAGCCCAGAAACTCAATACATTTATTGTATAGTCTGAATCCAGGAGGCGGTTTGCTGTACACCGTCAAAAGGAGAGATTTACTTTAGCATCATCTCAGCAGAGGGTCCAAGTGAGCAGTCTCAGGCTGTGAACATCCGGGAGAAGGGAAAAGGAAGCTATGGTTGGTAATTTCTGCACACACTGTCAACATCCCACACAGGATTTTGTAGGGGTTCACATCTGCCCAGCAAGCTGAGGTCCCCAGGGTCTGGACCCTGGAGCGAGTACAAGAGACCTATTGAGTTCAGAACTGACCCCTCTGAGAACCCATGTGTTCCTGCCCTGGGTAAGATGGTCGGGCCATGGCTGCGGACCTGGGCATTGGATGCTGACTCTAACATTTGGGCAGTGAGAACAGAGAGGGGAAAATATCTTTACCATCTCCCTGAGCCTGACCTGGGAAAGGCCTTGCCATGTCCCTGGGTCTGAGGTAGTGCCCAAGCCAACAACACACATTCCCTCAGGACTTCATCTACTTCCACATAGACCAGAGTCTGTAGAGACAAGCTGGCTCTGACTACATCCCAGAGGGAAGGGCATCCCAGAGGGCAGCTGCCATCTTGGCTGGGGCATTGGTCTCCACCAAGGGATGGGAAGGTTCAGCTGGAAGACAGAGAAGATTTGTTGGGGCATGGTGGAGAAAAGAGATGGAGAAGGCAGGAATAGGGGCAGGGCGGGGCACTCAGGTTTGTGGGGCAGCCCACTGATGTCCCCTCCCCTCCCATCCCAGCAACAAAAAAGCATCTCGGCCATGGAGGGCGTCATGGAGGCGCTGTGCAAGTCCGCCAGCCTGTTCGAGGTCACGGTGCCGGACTACAAGCAGCTGAAGGCCTGCCACAGGGAGGTCCGCCTGCTGAAGGAGCTGTGGGACATGATCGTCATGGTGAGGCAGGCCAGGCCCCGTGGGGTGGGGTGGGGGTGAAGGGGGCTGGGACTCTGCAGGAGGCTGTAAGGGCACTGAGAGGAGACCCGACCCCAGCTGGGGCCACTTCCCAGAGGCCTTTGCAGTCAGGCTTTGTCTGGACAATGTGGCCTCCTTCTGCTGCCTCCCTCCCGCCCACCCGACTCTCTTCTCTCAGACTCTCTTCCCTCAGACTCCTTCTGATCCATTCTTCTCAGTATGACCCCTCATACTTGCATGAGCTGTCTGTCTGTTTGTTTGTTTGTTTTTTTTGTTTGTTTGTTTTTGGTGGCCTGTTGAGTGTAGTTCGAGTTGCTACCCCAAGTATAGGTGTAAGTAAGTGTATTTACTCCAGCCAGGGCAACTTAGCAATGGCCGCACCACTGAGAAATATAGCTCCGCCTCCCCCAGCCACCTCAGAGAGGATGGGGCCTCGTGAGTCCCTCATTGTTGAAAGACCAAGTCTCACGTGGTTCTCCTGGGTTGTGAACGTCCCCCCCATACCCCGCTGGGCACTGTTGATGTAAGAAATGGGTCTGTGGTCTCAGGAAAATGGCCACACAACCCACAATATTTCATTGAGGTGAAAGAGCAGGAGCCATGTCAGAGCAGCAGGCGGCACACCTGGCTGCTGTGCTCTTATCTCTAACGCAAGGGGTCCTGAGTGGCCAGAGCTCGGCCTCAGGTTGCTACTAGACGGACTGACTGGTTTATACAATTGTGAGCACCTGGACCGTGACGTAAGATGCACTGATCCTGGAGGACTTTGCATTTCTGCTGAGCAGCTTTTTTACAGTTTCTTTTTTTAACAGAGTTTTCTTAACACTTTTTTTTTTTTGAAAGTGAAGACAGTACAGCGTGTCTCACATCCCCCAAACTCTCCAACAGCAGATGGCGCAGGGCTCTGGTCACTGAGAGAGGGTGGAGCAGGGCGCCCGCCGCCACCAAGGGCGGATGGGGGTGACACGGGATGCTGTCCCTGCAGGTCGACACTAGCATCGACGACTGGAAGACCACCAAATGGACGGACATCAACGTGGAACAGATGGACATTGACTGTAAGAAGTTTGCCAAGGACGTGAGGTCTCTGGACAAGGAGATGAAAACTTGGGATGCCTTTGTGGGGCTGGACAACACGGTGAAAAACATGATCACATCCCTGCGTGCCGTGAGCGAGCTGCAGAACCCTGCCATCCGAGACCGCCACTGGCAACAGCTCATGCAGGCCACCCAGGTACCGCGGCTTGATGAAAGGCAGCTGCTGGCAGGTGGGCTAGCCTGGGTTGCCTGAGCGGTGGGGGTGGGGTGTCAGTGCACAAGGTTGACAAAGCTGGACCTGAGCTGCTACTGTACCGTGGTTCGGAGCTGGGGGGGAGGGCGTGCTTGCTTTCAACTCTGCTGGTTTTAAATCCTTTGACTTCGTACAGGTGTGTAATGTATTTTGGTTGTCTTCGTCCCCCCATTACTACCCCTCACCCCCTCCTACTCCCACCAAACCCTTTCTTCTTCTCAAGCCCCCCCTTATTTTCATGTCTATTTGTTTGCTTGTCTTATTTATTGTAGCTCCCTGAGTTGAGTTGAGTTGAGTTGAGTTTAGGGGTGCTTCCCTGAGCATGGAGGTGGGGTTATTTAACTAGAGCAGAGGTAACTTAGCAGTGGCCACGGCGTTGAAGAAAATGACTCCTCCCACCATTCCGCCAGCAGCCATTTCTTGCTGTGGGGCCTTGTGAATTTTTACCGGTTTGACCAGCTATGAGTCATTATACTAACTATGCCCATGGCACACAGAAGCTTCTCTGGTTCTGGCCGAGAGCAGCACTCGTCTCTGGGTATAATCGTAAATATTTAGAAGGCAGTGTGACACTGTGTCCCTTCAGCAAAACACAGTAGTTTGTTCCCCCTTTGGCCTATATGTCCCAAGCCATGGACTTCTGACGAGGTCTACACTAACAGGCATAAGTTTCCCCCCTGTGGAGTAGGCATCAAATCCTACCAAACGTGGTTGGTTACCCTATGGCCACCATGCCACTATTGCACTAGTGAGCACATCTTTCGGCAGGTTAGTGTTGGCTGCCATGACCTTGAAACTCAATCATCTTCCAAGGCCCCATGTGTTCAGTTCATATCAGGCCCTGCAAATTACATAGCCAGTTCTGATTGTCAAATACTTCCAACATATAATGGCACAGGATGTACATTACCATTCCAAAACATAGAGAAGGGAGCGTAGTGAGGAAATACTGGACCAAAGCAAGACTGAAACCTGTAAACAGAGACTGCTCATTTGTTTCCTGGCTTCCCAGACCTGATTAATCACACAGAAACTATATTAATTACAACAGTGTTTGGCCAATAGCTTAGGCATATTCCTAGCTAGCTCTTACATCTTAAATTAACCCATTTCTATTATTTTATATTTTACCATGAGGCTCGTGGTTTGTTACCTCTTGCTTCTTGGGTGACTACATGGTATCTGCCTCCTTCAGCAGCATGGAGTCTCTCTGGCTCCACCTTTTTTTCTCCCAGCATTCAGTTTAGTTTTCCTGCCTAGCTCTATTCTGTCCTGCTATAGGTCAAAATAGCTTCTTTATTAACCAATGGTAATAAACATAATCATAGCAGACAGAAGGAAATCCCACATCAGAAAACCAGCTGAGAAAACACCAAACTCTGCATTAATAGGTTTTCTGCCCCCCCCTTCAATAGTAAGTTTCTCTGCCAACACAATAAACCATATCAAGCCAAACTGAAAAGGTGTAGCAGCAGGCTTATTGAACAAAGCAACTCCCAGGTGAGTTCACCTGTCCCAGAGATTGAGGCCAGAGAACTCACATGCCCAGGCCAGCAGGAAAGTTTATAGATTGCGGCAAGGGGAGATGATGTGTCTGCCACAAGCTGGGTTTGTGTCTAAGTCTGGCCAGAAGCTGAGCGCTTAGGCAGGGACTTGGGCAGCTGGTGGCATCAGGGGGAGAAGTTGCAATAGTCACCAAGAATGTGAAAGTGGGCTTTTGGGTACCTTTGTTCAGAGACTCTCCTGCCAGGTGGGGTTTGGAGAGAGACAGACAGACAGACAGACAGACAGAGACAGAAATGGGGCTTCCCAGCCCATGAAGGGGTGAGCAGCTGAACATGCATCTCCATGTCCGATGTCCAAGCGCTCTTCAGATCTCCAACTCCTTTCAGCTTTGTTGGCAGCAGCACACTTCCTTCTCTCGGGCTGGTTTCACTCCCTGTTAGCTGCTCTCCTCAGCAGGTGTCCCATGACTCTTAACATCTTTGGGGCAGAGTCAGGAAGGCAGCCTGTACCAGCAATCCCAGCCCTGGAGAGGCTGAGGCAAAAGGATTAAGAGTTCAGGGCCAACCTGGTTGTGTAGTGAGACACTATCTCACAAAGAATAAACATCAATACGAGGAAAATACCCCCTGGAGATGAGCGGAACACCTAAGGGTGTGGTGGGACGTGGTGGGTGCTTCCCTAAGCATGATCAACAGGTGTCAGAGCCACCCGAGGGTGAGCTGTCTGTTGGCTCAGAGTCCATGCCTGGAAGCCTGTCTTTGTGACCGTGAGAATGCGAACTTGGGGGTAGATGTGTTAGCATTCTGCCGCTGCAGCAAAGCCCCTGAGGTCAACCTAAAAGGAGAAAGGGTTAAGGGTTTACTCCGAGTCACAGTCAGAGGATGTCTTCATGGTCCTCTGGTCCTGCAGTTCGGGGACTGTGGTGATGTCATCCACGGCAGGGGTACAGGAGAGCAGGGATGCTCACCCCCTGTGTCCAGGAAGCAGCAGGAGAGGAGGGAACCAGTCCATCAGTGTTCCTTCGAGGGCACACCTGCAATGGCCTCACCTCTCCCTGCTAGATCCCACCGTTTCTTCTCACACCTCAGGCTGGAAACTAAGCCTTTGACGCATGGGCTTTGGGGTGTCCCTGAGAATCAAGCCATAGCAGCGGGGTGATGGCAGAGTATTGTTGTGCTCATGGAGAAACAGTAACTTGCCGGCTACCCAGAATGTCCATGCAGCATGGACTTTTTCCCGGGCTGCTCTGGCAGGGTGGGCGCTTCAGTAACAAAGCCATGCCCTCCCAGATCTGAAAATGTCAGGAAGGAGGCTCCAGAACCAGGGTGCTGTTCTCAGCTTCCAGGGCTCCGTGAGTTTGATGGTCTGGGGCCACTTTCTCCATCGTCGGCCTCCATCTCTGTGGCCTCCTCCAGCTGTGCCTCGGAGCCTCACTTCTTCCTTCTGCCACCTGACTTAGGGTGCACCCAGAGATCCGGGATGACCTCATCCTGGGGTCCTCACCGTCTGTGGGTCATGCCCTGAGATCCTAAGTGAGAGTGTGCGGGTATGCGTGTGCACTTTTCACCCCCTCCCCCCCCCCACTCCAGAGGGTTCTGTGGTTTACGTGGCTTTATAGAAAAAGCAGTGAGGTTTGGAGAAGAAACCAGCCTGAGTCACGGAGCCCCTGAGTCAGATCACAGCATGGCCCAGTGGCCAAGGCTCCTCTGAGAGGCCCGCTTCCTGCCGCTGCACGACGCCTGGACTCACGAAACACACCTGTTTTCTCCCCTAGGTGAAGTTTGAGATGTCAGAGGAGACTACCCTGGCAGACCTGCTGCAGCTGAATCTCCACAAGTATGAAGACGAGGTCCGCAACATTGTGGACAAGGCCGTGAAGGAGTCGGGCATGGAGAAGGTGGGCGCCAAAGCTGCCGCGTGTGCTTCTCTGCAGAGGATCCTGGGACTCTCTGATGGGTGTGGTGACTGTGAGGGGCCGATCTCATAGGCTCAGTGACTGTGAGGGACCAACCTCAGACTTCAGTCTCTGGCTCTGGGAGGTCTAGATGCCTTCCCTCAAGAGCTCAAGACAGAAAAATCTTGATCCAGTACCTGCGTAGCTCAGTATCATCAAATAGCCCCATTCCTGGCGTTCCTGGCTGTTCTCTCTGAAGCACACAACGGTACACTCTAAGGAGACTCTGGGGTATCGCTCACCTAGGAATGAATCCTCTGATCTGTGAAACAGATCCGGGTGAGGGGGTTGCAGACATGGCTCAACAGTAAAGAACGCTTACTGCTCTATCAGAGAACTGGGGTGCAGATCCCATCCCCCACAGCAGGCGGCTCACAGCTGCCTGTGACTCCAGCGCCAAGGGATCTGGTGCTCTCTTCTGACCACCATGGGCATCCAGCACACACACATACGTGTGCACACACAAGTGCACACTCACATATCCATAAGTAGCTGACACAGGGTGACACACGCCTTTAGTCCCAGCCCCCAGGAGACAGGCAGATGGATCTCTGTGACTTGGAGGCTGGCTAGGGCTACATAGTAAGGCCCTGTCTCAAAAGCCCGAAATAGGGTGGAGGTTGGTGTGACTTCAGTCCAGAAAGTCAGTGCGCTCCCTAGCTTTATCCCAAGTCCCTCCCTGAGCTCGCCACCCCCGATGCTCAAGGCTTGGGAATTGGCCGTTTTTGACAAAATGACTGATGAGCATCTTAAGGGAGAGTTTATTCTGGCTTACGTGTGGGGGGGGTGGTGCACAGTCCCTCCTGGAGGAAGGCATGGCGGCAGGAAGCTTCCTAAAGGTTGCAAGACCTTCCCAAACTGCAGCACCGGGTAGGGATCAAGTGCACAAGACACGTTGAGCTTGTGGGTTACGCTTTGCCTTCAAAATGCTCCCTGTTTCTGTCGCCCTGAAAGATCCTGAAAACCTTGGACGTTACCTGGACCACCATGGAATTCGAACACGAGCCGCACCCCCGAACAGGCACCATGATGCTCAAGTCCGATGAGGTGCTGGTGGAGACCCTGGAGGACAACCAGGTGCAGCTGCAGAATCTGATGATGTCCAAGTACCTGTCCCACTTCCTGAAGGAGGTGACCAGCTGGCAGCAGAAGCTGTCCACGGCAGACTCTGTCATCTCTATCTGGTTTGAGGTCCAAAGAACCTGGAGCCACCTGGAGAGCATCTTCATTGGCTCTGAAGACATCAGAGCCCAGCTCCCAGAGGATTCCAAGCGCTTTGACAGCATCGACCAGGAGTTCAAGGCGAGCTCAGCCCCTGGGTGTTCCCAGAAACGGCCGCTGTGGACGAGATGGGCCCTGACGCTTCTACCCTTCCCTTCTCCTTCCAGGCCTTGATGGCAGATGCCGTGAAGACCCCGAACGTGGTGGAAGCCACCAACAAACCGGGTCTCTATGATAAACTGGAGATGCTGAAGAAGAGGTGGGTCCCCACACGTCCATCTGAGCACTGTCGTTGTGAGCACTGTCGTGTGACACCATCTGTGCAAAGGCACAGGTCATAGACTAAGAACGTTCCATCACTGAGGTGGATTAGGAGCTGGGAGGTGGTCAGAACTGGTGGGGAATGAGGGCATCTGGCTAGAGTCTCTGAGTTCATCCGGGTCTATGGAGAAAAGGCTGATCTGAATCGTCTGGGTCTGTGCCTTCAGCTATCTGAGAGGATGAGCTGGCCGAGGGCCCTGCAGAAAAAGACCACCGGGCCCCTCTTCCTCCTCCCTCTTAGCTTGGCTGTGTGTGAAAAGGCCTTGGCTGAATACCTGGAGACAAAGAGATTGGCCTTCCCAAGGTTCTACTTTGTCTCCTCGGCTGACCTGCTGGACATTCTTTCCAATGGAAATGACCCCGTGGAGGTAGACAGGGCCCCAGCTGTGGAAACCCCTGCACCTAGGAGCCCTGGGCTGGAGGACAAACCCACCGTGCACTCTGCACACAGTGCGGCTTTGGGCAAGGCGGCTGACCCGGCTCTGCTTGTTTTCCTTCTATGGATGAGAAGTTGCAGGGACCGGGGGTGGGTGGGGGTTTCGTGGGCACCTGGAAGACACTCTGAGCTGTTCTCCTTGTGGTCCTCATAAGCTTTGCCCTAAGGCATACTCTGAAATCTAGGAAGACACTTCCCGGGACTCCTTGAAAAGAGAGGTCATGTTTCATTTCGATAATAAAACTACAGGCTAGGCACGGGAAAGGGTGCATGCCTGGAACCTCAGCAGAGGCTCTGGTAACTGTGCCCTGCCCAACGCCAGTTCTGGCCGATGTCTGTGGTCGCCTGAGCCACACTCAGCCAGCACCAGTCAAAGACAGGGCAGACATTCCCAAGACGGAAGAGAAAGGATGGGAAAGAGAAGGCTCAGACCCACTGCAGGGAGCCTGGAGCCATGGGCAACTCCAGGGTCCTTCCCCCAGGTGAGCCGCCACCTGTCCAAGCTCTTCGACAGCCTGTGTAAGCTCAAGTTCCGTCTGGACGCTGAAGGGAAACCGCTCAAGTTTGGGCTGGGGATGTACAGCAAGGAGGATGAGTTCGTGGACTTTGATGAGGAGTGTGACCTCTCGGGCCAGGTGAGCCTGCCCGTCAAGCGGGGGGGGGGGGGGGGGGGGGGGGGGGGGGGGGGNGGGGGGGGGGGGGGGGGGGGGGGGGGGGGGGGGGGGGGGGGGGGGGGGGGGGGGGGGGGGGGACAGGCTGTGCACTGTGCGTTCCTCTCTTCTACTGCTCAAGGAAATGCTTGGGTGGCGGGGGGAGGGGGACTTTTCTACTCTGATTTATAAACGCGTTTGTTTGTGTGGAGTGCATCTGTCATGGTTTGCAAGTGGAGGTCAGAGGCCAACTTCCAGGTGTGACTGCATCCAAGGGGTAAAGGAAGCGGGAAGGGACAAGCTTGCCCGTCTCATTGAATTGTTATGGTTTGTGCAGAATGGGGCTGTGCTCTCTGAACTGCCAGTCCCTAGCCCCTGTCACTGGAAGTGGCCATGGTGCTTCCGTGGGTTCAGGGCAACCGTGAGGTCCTGGTTCTCCCCAGCAAGCCTGTCGCCACACTTGGACTGCCTGGTTCTGCTGGCAGCAAGCTTCCTCCATTAGCCCTAGGGGAATGTGATGAGGGGTGAGCCAGAAACTCACACGAGAGTGGGGGAGCTCTAGAGGCCAGCTCACGCCTGTGTCTCTCCTGCTTCCCCGGGGACAGCGGCAAGGTCTCCTCATTGGGGGCTAGGTCCCCTCGTGGTAATGATAACTAGAAAAGACAGTCTACCCTCCCCTAGAGGACTCCATTCCTCCATCCCGGGGCAGTGGTGGAGGCTGTGCTGCTGGGAATGAGTCCAGGGCCCCAGCAGGGAGCAAGGTAGTCAGGCTCCCACTGAGAGACTCTTCTCTGGATGCCTGCCTGCTCCCTTCTCTGATTTAGGGATAACTGTATACTCTACAAGTCTTTGCAGAGGTATTGTTGGCTTACTAATGTGGCTATTAAGTGGGTCGGCATTGGGGGCTTTTTATCTTTGCACTTTATCTTATCTTTGTGTGTGTGTGTGTGTGTGTGTGTGTGCAAGTGTGAGCAAGTGTGTCACTGGACTCGCGCAGAGGCTGAAAGGCAGATTTGTGTCCTTGGTCCCCTCCTTCCACCTTTATGTGGATTCTGAGGACTGACCCTGTCCCAGGTTCATGCAGCAAGTGCCTCTACCTTCTGGGCCATCTCACTGGCGCCGGATGGGCCATTATGCTACTCGCTGAAAACCTTAGCATTTCTGCCCCTGGCGAACATGTTATTGGTGGCCTGGACTAAACACCCAAGTTCTTGGCATCTTGTTTAAAGAATTGAAGAAGCTCACACAGGTAGTAAAGCAGCCGGGGTGCGGGGAGGAGTGTTGTTAAGAAGCAAAGCAGAGGTGTCGAGTAGATACGCAGTAAGGGCAGCGGGCACTCAGATGGACGGCTTAGAGCCCTGGCTGTGCCCATCACTTCCTTTTGTGGATCCAGGTGGTGGAGGAGTTGTTAAAGGTCAGGGGCAGGGCTCTCCTTTAATTGACAGGCTTGGGTTCTATAGGCTGTTGTTCACTGCACGCATGCTTCTTCATGTCCCTGGTTTTGATCGTGTGCATGCCCAGTCCTGCAAACCCATGAGATAATTAACGGGATTCTCCTTAAAAGTTGACTGAGAGACACATTCTGGCTCACTGCCCATGCTCCCAAAGCTGGTCCACACAGGACCCATGCACCGCTTCTAGATCCAGGATGTGTTTGATCACAGGAAGGGAGTTACCAGCTAGCCACAGATCAGAGGATTGGTGGTTCTGTCTAGAAAGGGGTAAGACTGAAGCTCACCACAGTGGAGGTCCTAGGGGGGCCAGCAGATCTGTTGGGAAAGGAATGTGTGAGTGAAGGCCAGGACAGGCAGGGTCTGCTAAGCTATCCCTAGCTTGCCTGCCTCAGGTATGCAAATCACTGGGATGAGAGTGGTGGGGGGAGGGCCTGCCAGGTCAATGTGAGGTCTTTCCCCAGGTGGAAGTGTGGCTGAATCGGGTGCTGGACCGAATGTGTGCCACACTGCGCCACGAAATTCCAGAAGCCGTAGTGACGTATGAGGAGAAGCCGAGGGAACAATGGATCTTTGACTACCCAGCCCAGGTCTGACATGGTTGGGTGCAGGTCCACGGGGGATCTTCTCTTTGTTGAGAATGGGTTTATCTGTTTGGCATGAGGTCTTTTAAAGAAAATTTTTTCCTTTACTTTTACGTGTATGGCTGTTTTGCCTGTGTATATGTAAGTGCACCGCTTGCGTGCAGTGCCTGTGGAGGCCAGAAGAGGGCATCAGATCTCCCGGAACTGGAGATGGTTGTGAACGTCTATGTAGGTCCTGGGAATCAAACCCAGGTCCTCTGGAAGAGCAATTGGTGCTCTTAACCACTGAGCTGTCTGGTTAGCCTCATGATGTCATCTTTTTCTCTTATCTTGGGGGTGGGTTAGGACTAAGGGGTTTCAAGACAGAGTTCTCCATGCTTCCCTGGAACTCACACTGTAGACCACTCTAGCCTCCAGCTCAGAGACCCATTTACCTCTGCTTCCCGAGTGCTGGGACTAAAGGCGTGTGCCACCACTGCCCGACTATGACCTCATCTCATTATCCATAAAGAACGGTTTCTCATGTACTGCGTCATTTCCAGGTGGCACTGACGTGCACGCAGATCTGGTGGACGACTGAGGTGGGCCTGGCATTTGCGAGGCTGGAGGAAGGATACGAAAATGCAATCAAAGACTACAACAAAAAGCAGGTGCGGGAACCCTGGGGCCCTGAAACCGGCAGGCAGTAGCCAGAAGCTCCTTGGATTAACTAGGGTTTCTACTGCTGTGATAAGACACCATGACCAAAAGCAACGTGGGGAGGAATGGGTTCAGTTCAGCTTACAGCTTGTAGTCCATCAGCCAGGAAAGTCGGGGCAGGAACGGATGCTGAGGTCATGGAGGATGCTGCTTCCTGGCTTGCTCCCCAAGGCTTGCTCAGCTGCTTCCCAGGGATGGCAGCACCTACCGCAGGCTGGGCCCTCTGACATCAATCACTAATTAAGAAAATGAACCATGGGCTTGTCTGGTGTGGACATTTTCTCAGCCGAGGCTCTCTCTTTCAAATTCCTCCAACTTGTATCAAATTGACACAAAGCTAGGTAGGCAGCTGGGGTCCCTTCTCCAGGAGTTCACTGTGTTCATCTTCCTGTGGGTCAGAAGAAATCTCGTAACCACTCAGTATCAACCTCAGGAATAGGAACTCAGCATCTCCCCCAGGAATCAGTTACCAATTCTGAGGGTCAGAAGCAATCACGTAACCATTCAGTATCCAAATCAGATATCAATCCTGTGGGTCAGAAGTAGTCACGTAACCTTTCAGTATCAACCTCAGGAATACGGAACTCAGCATCTCCCCCAGGAGTCAGATACTAACACTGGGTTCTCTTAAACATTTATTTGTGTGTGTGTGTGTCTGTGTGTATGTGCGTGTGTATGTGTGTCTGTGTCCACATGTGCACCCCAGTGTTATGAGGAGGTCAGAGGACAGCTTGTGGGGGTCATTTCTCCTTCCAGGAATCGAACTCTTGTTGTCAGGCTTGATGGCAGGCACCTTTATCTGCTGAGCCATCTTGGCAGTACTCTTTTTCCCCTTAATATACTTGGGTAGGTCTAAAGCTGAGAGAGAGAGAGGGGGGGGGGGAACCTTGGGTGTTTCCTTAGGAAGCAGTCCACCTTATATTTGGGTCAGGGTCTGAAACTTGTCCATTAGGCCAGCGAGCCCTAGGGATCACCCAATCTCCGCCTCCCTGGTGTCAGGATTACAAGCACCGGCCACCAGGCCTCACTTCTTTATGTGCATCCTAAAGCCCTCGCCTGGCTGCCCCATCTCGCCATCTCCCCAGGGCCTCTGTCAACATTTTCTCTTGTTGCTTCAGAACCTCCCGTGTGTGTAGTTTGATCCATTATGCCGGCTTTACAGGAACATCTGATTCCCTAGAACTGGACTTACAGACAGTTGTAAGCTGCCATATGGGTGCTGGGAATTGAACCCGGCTCCTTTGGCTGAACAGCCAGTTCTCTTAACCGCTGAGCCATCTCTCCAGCCCCCAGGGAGCTCTTTCTACTGAATGCACATGCTCCTCCTCCTCAGGGGCCCCATGGTATCTCCACATGGAGGAGAGGAACTTTTCCGTTCTTTCACTGTGGTAAACACGGGCTGGTGAACTTATCCACACACACGGGGGTGGGGGAATTCTCTGTGACACCCCACAGCCCAGGCATCCAGCCCAACGGTCCCCCGAGGGTGGTGGCTGCCAGCCAGGGTCCCAGCACGGCCGTCCCTTTCCGCAGATCAGCCAGCTGAATGCGCTCATCACGCTGCTCATCGGGAATCTCAGCGCTGGCGACAGAATGAAGATCATGACCATCTGCACCATTGACGTGCACGCCCGGGATGTGGTGGCCAAAATGATCACCGCCAAGGCAGGAGCACGCCTGTCCCTGGGGGCCTGGGGAGGCCTGGGAACTGGGATCGCGGCTGGCCATACACTGGAGGAATCCAGCCTCTGCCATCTCCTCCTTCCAGGGAGGTGTCGGAGGAGGAAGTGCTGTCCTTCACACACACACACACACACACACACACACACACGCACGCACGCACGCACACGCACACACACACAATAGAGGTCAGATGAGTAGGTCAGGTTTCCATTCTTTCATGTGTGTTCATGTGTGTGCAGATGCATGTATATATGTGTGTGTTCATGTGTGTGCACCTGTGGGCACTGTCTATCTCCTTTTTGGAGACAGGGTCTCTTACATTGGCCTGGAACTCAGCGAGCAGGTGAGACTGGCTGGCCAGGGAGCCCCAGGGGTCCTCCTGCACCCACCTCCACAGCACTGGGGTTACAAGCACATACCGTCACACTGGCTGACTCCACGTTACACGGGTCCTGGGGATTGAACTCAGGTGTCTTAGACTCTCAGCAAGTTCTTTACCGACGCGGCCAACTCCCCAGCTGCAGGTGTTCCTCTTTGTAGCAGGCCGCAGCCCGGGGTGTGGGAACAGTTATATATAGGATCAAGAGGGGAGCCCCAGGGACTGGCCTGGAGCCAAGACACCCTCGGTGTCCTTCCGCAGGTGGAGAGCTCGCAGGCCTTCACCTGGCAGTCGCAGCTCCGACACCGCTGGGACGAGGAGAAGAAGCATTGCTTCGCCAACATCTGCGATGCCCAGATCCAGTACTCCTACGAGTACCTGGGCAACACCCCGCGGCTGGTCATCACCCCACTCACAGACAGGCGAGGACCCGACACCCTTCCCTCCTCACCACACACCCCCTGAACCCCTTCCCCACAGTTCTTCCCACCCTCAGCTCTGAGGCTAGAAGAACCCACATCTGGGTGAGGAGGTCCTTGGGCTTATGATCCAGCCCAGACACCGGGCAGAGTGGGGGACCGTGGGGGCAGCTTTAGGCTGTGAGTCCTTGGTCTGACACTGACCGTGTCCTCCTGGGAGTTAGTTACTTCAGCTCTCTGAGGTCTTCAAAGCAGGGAGCGCGACACATCAATCCCCACGAGTGTGTGAGCGTTGAGTAAATTATAGGACAATAACCGCACTCAGCCCAGAAACCGTGTCTGATGAGTCCAGAGGGCCCACTACCCACACCCACAAGAGGGCCATGCCTGCGCCACGCCTGTCCCTCAGTCTCATCAGTGTTCCTGCTCTCTGCCTTTTGTCCTTCGGGAGCTCAGCAAGTGCAATAGCCCCCAGTTTAAAAAAAAAAAAAAACTGGCCCTGAGGTCACAGGGTCACAGTGTGGAGCGGGCCCTGGGGTCACAGGGTCACAGTACAGAGTGGGCCCTGGGGTCACAGGGTCACAGTGCGGAGCGGGCCTGGGGTCACAGTGCCACAGGTGACTGGGGGTCCTTGGCAGGTGCTACATCACCCTCACGCAGTCTCTCCACCTGATCATGGGTGGAGCCCCTGCTGGCCCGGCTGGCACAGGCAAGACTGAGACAACCAAGGACCTGGGCAGAGCCTTGGGCACCATGGTGTACGTCTTCAACTGCTCCGAGCAGATGGACTACAAGGTATGTGGACTCAAGAATGTGTGGTCCCCACAGACAGAACCCTGGTGACAGTGACGAGGCATTCAGAATGTCCTGCCAGCGCCCCCTTCTGGAGGTCCGTGTGTCCTAGAGGGACCCCCCCACTCATGACCACCATTGTCCCAATGATGAGAGACCACAGAGAAGGAGCGAGGACCCGCTTCATGTTCAACATGGGCTTAGGGTGACTGTAGTGTCCTGATGGACCCTGAAGGGGACAAGAAATGGGGGAATCAGTCCCATCGAGCACAGAAACTTCGGGGTCATGTCTACTCAGAGAACTGAATGGGAGGGGAGAGGCCCCAGCAGTAACAGGAGGGGTGTGGGGGCCCTCAGTCTTCAGGGGACTCCCTCCCCTTGGATGAGTCCCACAGCCTACGGATCCCATCCTGAGGCTCCTTCCTGAGTGACGGTTATACCATCATGCCCCCCCCCCCATGGGCCCTAGGAAAGTGAGGTCAGGTGACCCGACAAGGGATTTCCGTTTGGACTCCGTGGCTGTGTTGACTGCCCTGAAGGAGACAGAGTGGCACACTCATAGGGAAAGGTCCTCCAAAGAGCTGGCAGCCCTGGCCCACCTGGAGGATCCTTCCTTCATGCATAAAATGAGAAGGTGAAGGGGGGAACCGCTGGGGACTTTCTAGCTGTACCTCTGCCTGAGCCTTCTGCTTAGAGAGACGCTGGGACCGCGCCCATGGACGGGTCAGGCGTGAAAGGATGCTGTCCCAGGCATGTGCCAGACGCCACAGGAGTGTGCCAAGATGCAAACCTGCTTCCTGCAGGCCTTTGGAAGCCACTCCCTCCCCTGATATGTCTTTCTCTTTGTAGTCCTGTGGGAACATCTACAAGGGCCTAGCCCAGACGGGAGCCTGGGGCTGCTTTGATGAGTTTAACCGGATCTCCGTGGAGGTCTTGTCTGTGATCGCTGTGCAGGTAGGGCCCTTCTGCTCGGTCTGTGGGTCAATGGAGGGGCCTGGAGCTTTGCCCAACTTTGTGGCATCTGAGACACCAGAGACCCTCTGCCTATCCACCCCAACAGCTGGGCAGTGGGCGATGGGATGACACAAAGAAGCCTCAGACCAACCCCTGCCCTGGTTCCTAGTGGCCCTCGGTAGTTTCCACATAGAGGAAATAGAGTCAGAGATGGCAGCCCCTGTGCCCAGGGAGACGGGGAGGAGTAACGAATACTGCTTGGGGATGCTAACATAGAAAATTACCTTGGGTGTGGTAGCGCATGCCTATAATCCCTACCACCTTGGGATGCAAAGCCAGGAGGATCGCCACAAGTTAAGGCCAGACTGGTCTATGCAACAAACAGGACTATAGATTGAATCTCTGTTTTTGAAAAGAGAGAGGGTATATTTTATAACCCTTAGTTGCCTTTGTGATTGTACGGTCGGGCAGCAGGCTAAACCCAAGTGGTCCAGAATATACCATCCCACCGTGTAAGCTGTCTGTGTCTACAGTCTGAGCAAAGAGAGTGACGACAGCGTAGTGCAGCTGGGTTGGTCACAGTTGGCTCTGTCTTACCTGAACATGGTTCATGCCTGGGACTCAGCCATGTGCTTCAAGAATTAAGTTACAGTGTCTTTAGGATTGGTTGGCTACAGTGTATTCAGCAGATATCCAAGGCTAGAGAAACCCTTACCGAAGCTAAAGTTCAGTGTGGAGGTGACCAGGCCAGACCACTGAGCCTGGCAGCAGAGAGACAGCGAAGGCTTTAGCAGAGGAGGAATTGGGGGGAAGGGGTGTGTGGAGGTGACTAACAGGTCAGGAGTGGGTGGGGAAAGTGTGGCCCTATGTCTAGAGAATTCCCTAGCAGGGCACAGGACAGCGGTGGGGGATCCAAGACAAGACAAAAAGGAGCAGGGTCCTCAAATGGGGTGAGAACGGCTATGCCAGCACCCCCAGCTTTTACACTCACCTGCACGGCCCTGTCATGCATGTTGAATGGTCATTGTCACATTTCAGACAGTGCCCGATAGGCTGGAGAAACAGTGGGTGCTGTTTTCAGCTGAGGCTGGCCTCCAGTCCCAGGTCAACTTGCAATCCCATCTCTGGAGCCCCAGGCCAGAGGCTCCACTTTGGAGGTCCTGAGAAGCCAGGCCTAGCTACTTGTCCCAAACCCAGACAGGAAAAGGAATAGTGGGAAACGGGAAAGAAAGACGGGGGGGGGGGGGGGGGGGGGTCGTGGGCGGGGGGGGGGGGG